>NC_045434.1:215985424-216041145 GCF_002776525.5 Piliocolobus tephrosceles
AAAAAAAAAAAAAAAAAAAATAGTTTACAGTATTATAACTATAATGCTATTATAATAACTAGTTATAATAGCTAGCTGTGTGACCTTGGATTGGCTGTTTATCCTGAGTCTCAGCGTTCTCATCTGTAAGATGGCAATAATGATGATTCTCATTTTGCAGAGTTGTTGCAACAGTAACCATGGAATGTTTGTGAGTTCCTGTCTTGCATCAGGGGCTCATTAAAAACGGGTGTATTTTCATCTTTTTTTTTTTTTCATGGAGAGCCCACTGTACCCTTTTCTTGGGTTCAAGACCTGGAGCCCTCTCGATTGTCTTTTTTATTGTTGATTTGTCCCCAAAGGCCCCTCTGTTCTTCCTCCAGGGCATTTGTATTTCATCCTTAAAAGACTTTTGCTGCGGACCCAGCCTGATGTCATGGAGCTCACAGTCTCACAGGACAACAGCATAGCTCTGGTGAAGTGTGGTGGCTCTTCTGTCACCTGGCCTGTGTGGGAGCAGCCAGAGGTGGGGATGGGGCTTTCACTCTGAGGAGGGAGCATTTGGTTTGACTCCTGGATGCCAGAGCAGAGGTGGAAAGGAGTGACGAGCAGGCGGAAGGGCACCTAGAGAGATTTATGAGGTGCTGGGAGGGTACTGAGAGCTGCTGCGGCCACCTGGGCTCCCACCTGCAGAGTCCCAGGTGTCACCTCGGCCTCCGTGGTCCCTCGGACTGTGACTGCCCTGCCTTCACATCCCGAGCCCCAGGACTTCTGTGTGGGTGGCAGGTGCTTTCGGAACAGATGCCCTTCTGCCTAGTGTGTGCCCTGCTAGTACAGCAGGGGGCCAGCATGCTTCATGCTCCCTGTGAGGGTGGACTGGCGTGCACACGTCCTTCAGCGGTGTCCTCGGGCCAAGTGTGGCACTGAGTCCTGCAGACACCCAGGGAGGAGACACCGGGTCAGAAATCTGGGGCAGGTGAGGAACATGGGCATCTGCGTCAGGAGATACTTCCTCTGTAAAATCCCCACCCGGGGCCATCACGGCCTGCATTTTGTATGAATACACTTCTGAATGTTATAAAACATCAGTGGGAAAGAAAAGCTTCAGGGTAGCTTTACTAAAGCTTCAGTTTGATTTTGTGACCGTTTGCTGAGTTGTGATGGTACCAAGGACACAGGAGGAATGTGACTTCTTTCTTCAAGGACTTGGCCAGTGAGCAGTTCAACACAAGACAGGTGACAAATGCTGTGACCAAGGGAAGCACAGAGGCCATGTGAGCCTGGGGCCTGGACCCTGGGAGCACCTAGGAAGCCCTCCTGGAGGAGGTGGCCCTTGAGCTGGTATTGGTCAGGTGTCTTCTGCTTAAAAGTCTTGGTAGCTGTATGATTTCCTGTGGCTCCTGTAAGAAAGTCCAACAGACTTGGTTGCTTAAAAGTAGCACAAATTTATTCTTTTCCAGTTAGGGAGGTCAGCAGTCCAAAGTCGGCTCTCCCTGTGGTGGCCCCTGGGGCTCTGGGCTGGCCTGGCATGGTGTGGGCAGTTGTGGGCATTGGAGGAGAGACAGCCTGGGCTCAAGTCTCCCGGGAAAGACTGATGGCTCAGTGTGGGCCATGTGTTCCTCCTTGAACCAGTCACTGCAGACCTCTGGCTGGAATTGGGGAGCAGCCCTCCCCACACATGGAATTGGGTGAGGGTCCTCCACAAAACAAGGGAAGTTGAGCAACAAAAATAGCCCACAGAGAACAAAAAGCAACAAACCAGCGTGTGTGCCTGCTGGATTCACACAGGACCAGACAGTCTGGTCCTCTGAAGAGTACCTGGCCCACATGCAGCATCTGGGTGTACTGTGGGTGGAGGCAGGACCCGGGGCAACGGCCCCTCTCAGGCTGCCTGATCGTGTCCTCTCGATTCCCACACATGCTGGGAGCGTGCAGAGGGTGAACCATTAGCACAACCCTTCTCAAACTTTTTGGTCTCAGATCCCTTTACCCTTTAAAAGATTATTGAGGACCCCAAAGAACTTTGGTTGGCTGGGCGCGGTGGCTCAAGCCTGTAATCCCAGCACTTTGGGAGGCCGAGACGGGTGGATCATGAGGTCAGGAGATCGAGACCATCCTGGCTAACCCGGTGAAACCCCGTCTCTACTAAAAAATACAAAAAACTAGCTGGGCAAGGTGGCAGGCGCCTGTAGTCCCAGCTACTCGGAAGGCTGAGGCAGGAGAATGGCGTAAACCCGGGAGGCGGAGCTTGCAGGGAACTGAGATCCGGCTACTGCACTCCAGCCTGGGCGACAGAGCGAAACTCCGTCTCAAAAAAAAAAAAGAAAAAAGAAAAAAGAACTTTTGTTTATGTGAGTTGTATCTACCAATGTTTACTGCCATAGAAATTAAAACTGAGAAATGTTAAAAATATTAATTTATTTAAAAATAACAAGGCCGTGACATGTTAACATAAAAACATTTTTTACAAAAGCCAACCATATTATCCAAAACAAAACAGAAAAAAAATTAGAAGAGTGGGATTCTTTTGCATTTTTGCAAATGTCTTTACAGTCTCCTTAAGAGAAAACAGCTGAAGGCTCCTGTTTGCTTCTGTACTCAGCTTCTGTGTTGGCCTGTGTTGCCTTGGTTGAAGTATGTGAAGGAAGTCCATCCCTATCTAGTTAGGGAGGAATCTCTTGGGTCATTGTGGATATTCCTTGCTGCTGCACTGAAACCCCAGGAGCAGGAGTTTCTTAAGGATTTGTTCTAAAGTGGAGTCTCTACCACGTGAATGAACTCTTCGTGCTCTGACATTAAAGTCCTTTGGTCTGTCTTGCACTTTGGGTAGATGTTTTATTCTTGCAGGATTTTGTACCATTACGCATTGTTCAGAAAATATTGGTTCATGGAGTCATGCAGACCTTCTGACTATTGACACATTTAATGGTGTAACCTTAGACAATCACGTTATTTCACTGCCCGTCTCATCAGGGAAGTCTTGAAGACGTGTGAAGCTGGTAGGCTCATGGTGGAGGATACAAACGTTTTCAATTCTAATGTTTGCTTGGAAACTCCATTTTTATCACAGTTGTTTTCCCGGAAGTGACATGCTTACTTTGTTCACACTTGAGAAGATGTCTGCCAAGTCCCCATGTTTTGTCTCTCAGTCATTCTTAGTGAAAATGGTGTTGAATAAAAAAAGCGGTGCGTTCAGCCTGCAGCCCAGTCACAGCAAGGCTTCCCCCGGGGATGACTGTTGCCCTTCAGTTTGCAGCAGAAATGCTTGTGTATTTTCCATTTTGTCTAACAAAATTAAGAACGTGTCTACCGATTTCGGTCAAGATATAATAAGATGAATAGTTTTCCCAGCTTCACCACCGATGTTCTTACTTGAAGCTGCCTTGTTCTTTTCTGTGAGAGGTTGGGAGGACCTCACCCAACCCAACCAGCCTTGGGTCAATGAGGCCCCAGTGGCTTTACTTGCTGCTGCCTCTGCCCCAGCACACCACTGCCACTGCCACCGCCACCTTAGTGAAGGAGATAACACCTGGGTGTCAGGAAAATTGTTTTGACCTTGTAGAGCCCTGACAGGGTCCTGTTAAACCTTGGGTTTAGGGAATGTACTTAGAGAGCTGCTGTCTTAGAAGGCCAAATCCACTGCTTTTTCTCCTTACTCGCCATTTTAGTATATGGAATTCAACCTCTTCTTGAGGTTCAGATCTTTGGATTCTGTGTCGGCTAGAGAAGATTTAGATCCTGGTCTCGCTGGACGGGGTCAGATAACACTCAAAATGGGCCAGGACCCACCAAGAAGCTGGTAACACCTGAAACCTGTCCCCAAATGGCTTTAGCAACAAGAGACTTTGTCCATGTAGCTGAAGTGTCTTGGGGTGACTGGCCCAGGGCTTTAATAATGACATGGGGACCCAGTGGCCCTTGCTCCTGCCTTTTCCTCTCTGCTTGTTTTTATGTGTTTCCTGAGGTGGCCCCGGGCAGTTTCAGGCTGACCACCTCTCAGCTCAAGGACTATATTCCCTCTCTCATGCTCCCTGGGCCCCCTGCAAGATGGTCCCACCCTAGGGCTGTATTTCAGCACCTGCGCCTGGTGTCCTTGTGTGGTACCCAACCTTGACAGCTGTGCAAAACATCCCTTCGTGTCCCCATCCGGAACCAGCCACAGAGGCTAGGAGAGTCGTGCTCTGAGTCTGGCCCACGGGAGTAGGGGTGGGGCGGAGGGTTCTCTGGAGGTAGATTTTATTTTTATTTCTGAAAAGGTAATTCCCATAGTTCAAAGTTGACAAGGATACCCAGGAAAAATGAGTCATCCCATGGCGACCCCAGGCACCTGGTGTATCACCCTAGATACAGTGTGTTATTGTACAACTTTCATAAATTCTAAGCAAATACAACGAATATATATACCTACATTTATTTTTCCTTTTTGAAATGCAAATGGTACTTCCCAGGGAAGGCAGCGTGGGTGCCGGCCAGCAACCAAGTCCACTTGTCTAGGGTTTGCAGAGTGCCGGTTTGGGGGACGGAGGTTCCTCTGGGATTTAGTGGGAGGCAGAAGCCTTCAGGATTGCTGTGACCACTGTAGCCCTTACAGCTCTTCTCTCTATTTGAATGTGACTGGCACAGGTCATCCGGGAAGCCCACAGGACCCTCAGGCGGGCAGGATGAATGACTGGCACAGGATCTTCACCCAAAATGTACTTGTCCCTCCCCACCCACAGAGAGCACGCCAGCTTGTGAAGGAATCCACAGCTTTCCAGTGTGTCCTCAAGTGGCTGGATGGACCGATAATTAGGCAGGTAACAAAACGTGCTATTAGCAGATACATGTTGTGATTGCTGTTAGTTGAGATGTGGCTTCCAGTTAACATACGGATGGTCCTTGGCTTATGATGGTTTGATTTTTGATTTTGCTACTTTATGGTGGTACCCATACAGCCATTCTGTTTCTCACTTTTAGTGCCGTTTTCAATATATTACATGAGATACCTAACATTTTATTTAAAAATAGGATTTGTGGGCCGGGCGTGGTGGCTCAAGCCTGTAATCCCAGCACTTTGGGAGGCCGAGGCAGGCGGATCACAAGGTCAGGAGATCGAGACCATCCTGGCTAACACGGTGAAACTCCGTCTCTACTAAAAATACAAAAAATTTGCTGGGCTTTGTGGCGGGCGCCTGTAGTCCCAGCTACTTGGGAGGCTGAGGCAGGAGAATGGTGTGAACCTGGGAGGCGGAGCTTGCAGTGAGTCGAGATGGCACCACTGCACTCCAGCCTGCGTGACAGAGCAAGACTCCTTCTCAAAAAAAAAAAAAAAGTATTTGTGTGAGATGACTTTGCCGAGTTGTAGGCACATGGAAGTGCCTTGACCATGTTTAAGCTGGGCCACCCTAAGTTCTGATGTTCAGTAGGTTATGTGTATTAAATGCATTTGAACTTACGATATTTTCAACTTAACTGGGGTTTATCAGGATGGAATCCCATCATAGGTCAAAGAGCATCTGTATTGATTTTCACTTATTCACTTGCATCTTATACCACCATACCCATTACCTTGGGCCTTGGCAGTATTTGGAGGCAAAGTGGCCCATCAGCAAAGAGAATCTGATTCAGTGACATGGTCAGCACTTTTGACACTGGGTAGAGTTTCTTTATGCCCACAGTGGAGCAATTTAAAAACCCAAGTACTCTGATTTCCTGGGTTATTTCTGAGCCAGGTGGCCTTGTGCATGGCTCAGCATGGCCCGCTTTCAGCCTGGCAGTGAGGACTGCAGGGGCTGAGCTCCGGGCATTCTGGCAGCTCTGTGCGTGGCTGGATGTACCACGGCCTTGGGCACACTCAGACCTGGGCCCTGATGGCGTCACATCCATCTGTGCCCTTCAGCTGGCGGGGAACCTACTGGACAAGCTGGTGCTTCTGTGCTGCTGCCCATAGGACACCCACACGATTGGATTGTCCTCGTGAGGCCCAATGGCCCATGGGGATGCATGAGAAGGATCAGTCTTGCCATTGTCAACCTTTTTTACAGGATTTGGCTTGGCAAGTTCTTTTTCCTCTGCAGCTGGGAGAGTGATATTCACATATATTCAGTTGTTGGAGCCCCGGGTCTGTGACTAATTTACTATTATTAAATCACTGATGTTCTGTATCGTTCAATTCCAAGCCCTCGGATTGAGTACCTGCTGTGTCTTTGCCGCTGTGGTAGGTACTGTGGTGGCTGCTGCTTTTATAGCTTTACTTCCAGCACTTCACTGTGTTAATTCACTTAATCCTCAGAGCAGCTCTGTGAAGCTGCCACCACCTTACTCCCATTTTATAGAAGAGCAGCAGCACCTGCTAAGTAAGAGTGGAGCCAGCGGCCCAGGGCGACGGCTGTAGCTGGGATGCCACCCTCCTTGTGTGGCTCAGCCGCCTTCCAGAAGCTCACGGGATAGTTGATAGCACGTCCCTCTTTCCTAGGAAGTTTGCAAAGGAAATTTTATTTCCCCATTTCATTTTATTTTTATTTGTGAAAAGGTAATTCACGTATTTCAAAGTTGACAAGGATACACAGGAAAAGTGAATCATCCCCTGGCATCCCCAGGCACCTGGTGTATCACCCTAGATACAGTGTGTTTTTGTACAACTTTCATACATTCTAAGCAAATACAAGTAAATATACCTACGTTTATTTTTCCTTTTTAAAATGCAAATGGTACTTAGTGTATTCCATTCTGTACCTTTCTTTCTTTTGTTTTTGAGATGAGGTCTCACTCTGTCACCCAGGCTGTAGTGCAGTGGTGTGATCTCAGCTCACTGTAAACCTCCTCCCTGTGAGCTCAAGCGATCCTCCTTCCTCAGCCTCCCAGGTAGCTGGGACCACAAATGTGCACCACCTCGCCTGGCAAAGGTTTTGTATTTTTGGTAGAGTCGGGGTTTCACCATGTTGGCCAGGCTGGTCTCAAACTCCTGAGCTCAGGTGAGCTGCCCGCCTCAGCCTCCCAAAGTGCTGGGATTACAAGTGTAGCCACCAGGCCCGGCCCTGTACCTTGCTTTTCAAAAAAATTCAGGCAGTATATCTTATCGATCATTCATGTTATTACATGAAGAAAATTTTCTTGTTATTTCTGAAGACTGCACGGTATTTCTTTGTATGAATGAGCCTTTATTTATTTATTTAGAGACACTGTCTTGCTGTGTCACCCAGGCTGGAGTGCAGTGGTGCAATCTTGGCTCACTGCAAGCTCTGCCTCCCGGGTTCATGCCATTCTTCTGCCTCAGCCGCCCGAGTAGCTGGGACTACAGGTGCCCGCCACCACACCTGGCTAAGTTTTGGTATTTTTAGTAGAGATGGTCTTTCACCGTGTTAGCTAGGATAGTTTCGATCTCCTGACCTCGTGATTCGCCTGCCTCAGCCTCCCAAAGTGCTGGGATTACAGGCATGAGCCACTGCGCCCAGCCGAGCCATCATTTATTCAGTAAGGCCCTGATTGATGAACATTTAGACTTTTTCCAGTCATTTGCTGTCACAGACACTGCTACAGTGAATAACCTCATTTTTTTCATATACAGGTAATGTCAGAATAATATCTAGAAGTGGAATTCCTGATCCAAAGTCATATGTTAAAAGATATTTAAAACCCAATTACATATTGTTTACAAAAAAGTGCACTTTAAGCATAAAGACATAAACAGGTTGCAAGTAGAAGGGTGGAAAAATATAAACCATGTACATACGAAGCAAAGAAAGCTTTGCGTCTGTGCTAGTAGCATAAAAAGTAGATTTCAAGGTGAAGAGTATTCCCAGAAATAAAGGGGCACTTCATAAAGACAGTGATCTTCAAGGAAACCTACCAATCCCTAACGGTATGTGCGTTTGTGTTAGGGGCCGCCAAGACCACCCCCCAGGTTTGAAGAGTCTCTAAGAGGACTCACATGACTCAGCATATAGTCGTACTCTCAGCTAAGGTTTATGGCAGCAGAAGGATACAGAGCAAGATCAGCGAAGGGAGGAGGCATATGGGGGATGTCTGAGGGAAGAGGGTTCGAACTTCCAAGAGTCCTCTCAGTTGAATCACATAGGATGCGTTTGATTCCTCCAGCAAGGAATCGTAACAACACACGTGAAATGTTGTGTAGCGTCCAAAATTCCAGACTCTCAGAAGGGAAACACGTGTTTAGCATAAGCCACGGTACATAAACGGGTTAGGCACGGTGAGCCCCTCTTACCAGTTACGTGGTAGGAACTCTCCTGAAATCTAAGTTCCCAGACTCCAGCAAAAGGCCAGACTTCTAAGCTGGTCTTTCAAAGCATAACAGTCAGGTCTGCTCTGATAACTCTTTTGTACAAAACAGCAAAATTGGACAGAACTAAAGGGAACTATATTCAGATTCGTAATCATGGTTGGAGACTTTTAACTCTTCTCTCAATTACTGAAGAAACAAATAGATCAAAAAACTCCTAAGGATTTGGAAGCTCTGACGAATACTGTCAATCACCTCGTCATCTCTTCAACGCTACTCCCAAGAAAGCTAGAGTACACGTTCTTCCCAAGTATACTGTCAATCACCTTGTCATCTCTTCAACACCACTCCCAACAAAGCTAGAGTACACATTATTCCCAAGTTTATATGGAACAGTCATCAAGATAGACCCTCTGCTGGGCCATTAAAATGTCCCAATAAATTTCAAAGGACCCAAATTATAGCGTATGTTTATTGACTACTGTGCTTTTAAGTTATAAATAAATAATATGAGATCTAGAAAATCCTCAAATAGTAGGGAATTAACATACTGGATCAAAGAAGAATTAATAGGGAAATTAGAAAATAATTTGAACTGAATAATGGAAGAAAATATACAGATATGTAGGATATAGCTAATACAGTTCTTTGAGGGAAACGTATAGCTTTACATGACTATTAGAAAAGAAGAAGGTATAAAATCAGTGACCTCTGCTTCTTCCTTAACAACCTAAATAAAGGAACAAATTACATACAAAGTAACTAGAAGAAAGGAAATGGTAAATACAGTTATGCATGGTTGCTTGACAATGGGGGTACATTCTGAGAAATGGTGGTGGTAGGCGATTTTGTCCATCACTGTGCAAACATCATAGGATGTACTTACACAAACCTAGATGGTGAAGTCTGCCTCACATCCAGACTCCATGGTATAGCCTAGTGCTTCTAGGCTACAAACCTGTGTGGCATATTACTGAATACTGTTGGCAATTGTAGCACAACGGTATATCAAACATAGAAAAAGCAGTAAAAATACAGTATTACAACCTTAAGGGGCCAGTCATACATACAATCTGTTGCTGATGGAAATGTCATTATGTTACCCATGACCGTATATGAGCAGAAATTAATAAAGGACAAGTAATGGAGAAAATCAGCCAAGCTAGAAGTTGGTTCTCTGAAAAGATTGATTAAAATTGATCAAGACAAAAAAAGGAAAAGAAAACACAGGCTACCAGTATTAAAATGAAAGAAGCATCATGATAACATATGCTATAGAGGTTAAAAATATAATGTTGAATTTTATCAGATACTAAAGGAAGAAGTAAGACGAATTCTAGACAAACTCAGAAAATAGAGGAGGAGGGAATACTTCCCGGCTCATTTTTTGAGGCCACCATAATTCTGATACCCAGTCAAGGGCGCTACAAAAAAGTACAGGCTGGTATCCCTCATGAATGTTAACACAGCAGCCCTGAAACTATTAGGACAACAAAGCCAGCAATATGTATCAATGATGGGGTGTTAGGATCAAGTGGGGCGTATTGCAGGAATGCAGTGTTATATATACAAAGATCAATCAAAATGCAGTGTTTAAAAGACGGTAAATAGAATTTGTATAAATTCTATAAATAGAGTTTGGAAGTAGATGATACAAAGGTTTGGTGTAGATAGTCTTACAAGTTTGTGTAATTTTAGTTGTTTTGAGAATTAATAGCTTTAGATAATGGCCAAAGCCTTCTTCCCTGTGAAAGGTGTTGGCTGAAGAATATTACATGCTTGTTTTGAATTCAGGGCACTTTGTTAATGATTTTAGTATATTTCTCATACTGTCCCATTTACTTTTTTTGTTTAGTTTAATTTTACCATGATCATTGATAACATTTCTTTATTTTGGGGTGAGTATTTCAGTGCAGTTTGATATTCGTTGGGCACCACGATGTTTGGGGCTGTGCAGATGACAGGGTTGACTCTGCCCTATACTGTGCCTTCAGGAGCTCTCAGTGGATTCTTGTTTGAACAGGCTGGGTGTGAGTAGCGTAGAGGTGGCGTTCTGGAAAGAAGCCCCAGCCAGCGACGGTTCTGGGAGCCACGGGGATCCTGCCTGAGGATAGCCTCGTGAGAGTGCAGGGGAGGAGGGGGCGGGGTGCTGGGGGAACCCGGGCAGTCCCGGGTGAGGAGGGGCACGTGCAGAAGCTTTGCCTAGACCCCAGGGACAGAGCAGGGAACACGCTTATTCGAGACCCACGTCCTCACAGAACTCACATTCTAGATGGGGCGGCAGACAGTCAACATGGAAAAGCCAGGGGATTGCTCTGGGGAGAGATGAGGCAGGTCAGAGGGTGGGTCTGAATGCGGGAGGAGCTGAGGAGGAAGAGGGACCCAGGGGAAGAGGGAAGAAGCGTGGTGATGGGAGCTGGGGCCAAGCCCTGGCAGCATGGTGATGGGAGCCAGGCTTGGAGTCTTCAGACCTGCTCTGCTTGCCTTCCCCGTCCCCATAGATGACACCACCTCCCTCCAGGTTGCTTTACGTGAGATGTGGGACCAGTGCTGGACCTAGGAGGGCTGGGCCAGCCTAGACAGCTGGCCCTTCCTGCTTCTCTCCCTTCATGACCGTGCAGCCGCTCCTGCGAAGCAGCAGAGCCCAGGTGTGCCTGCTTCCTGTCACCCTCCCTGCCCCTCCCTCTCTCGCCTGGTTGGTGGCAGCAGCCTCCTAATGGGCCCCTGCTTCCACTCCCACCCCAACATGGCAGCTGCGGGAATTTTAATTCTGAATCAGATTGTGTCATTTCTGCTTAGAATCTCTCCCTGGCCTCTGCATGATTGGAGTGAAAGCCCAGCTTCTCCTCGTGCTGTGAGGCCTACCTGAATGCTCCTGTGCCTGGCGCTCATTCCTGCTCTTCTCCCTGGCCCAGCCTGCTGCAGTCTGGTGGGCTTTCTGCTTAGAATGTAGCTAGGATTGGTTTCCATTCAGGGGTGGTGAGGCCAGCGGATCAGAAGACGACTGCAGCTGAGACTCTGTGTGTTACTCAGGGCTCCCAGGACATGGGACAGGCCATGTCCCACAGGCCAGCTGGGGAGGTGCAGGGTTGCTCAGGAGGCAGGAGGGTGGAAGGGAGGCAGGGCAGAGACTTGACTGTGGTTTTGTGGGAGGACTGGGCCAGGGAGGCTGAGCAGCTGGACAGGCTTGGCGTTGGCCAAGGAGAGTCATGTCATGGTCTCTGAGGTGCAGGGATGGCCTGACGTTTCTGCTCACTGACCCTGAGAGAACAGGGCAGAGGGTGGGACTCCTGGGGTGTGTGAGCCAGATGGAGTGGGACGTGTGGGCTCTGGATGGGTTGGTTTTCATGTCAGACATGTTCTGACAGGCCTGCCATTTGCCACCCTAGGAATTAACTGGCTCTGGGGGACGGTCTGTCTCGTCACTGAGGCCCCAGATGCCAGAGCATCAGTAATACAGAAAATTAGAAATTACAGGCTGGGCACGGTGGCTCACCCCTGTAATCCCAGCACTTTGGGAAGCCGAGGCGGGCGGATCACTTGAGGACGGGAGATCGAGACCAGCCTGGCAAAACCCCCTCTCTACAAAAAGTACAAAAATTAGCTGGGTGTGGTGGAGTGCACCTGTGGTCCCAGGTCCCAGCTGCTTGACAGGATGAGGCAGGAGGACTGCTTGAGCCTGGGAGGTGGAGGCTGCAGTGGCCAGAGGAGACCCTTTTCTTAAAAACAAAAACAAAAACAAAAAGCAGGTACTAAACAGGTACTATAGCTAAATATAGTTCCTGCACTTCTCGCTGGCTCCTGGAGCACCTGTGCTCTCTTCCGCTCAGGACTTTTGAGTTTGCTCCTCCTCCTGCCTGGCTCCCTCTCCCCAAACCCCCTTTGGTTCTTCTCATGCCCTCCTTGCTCTCAGCTCAAGGGTCATGTCAGAGAGCCTGCCCTGCCCCGCCCACCTCTCCCCGTTCTGCACCCTGTAAGCCCTGTAAGGGCAGAGATTTCGTCTGTTTTGTTCCTTGTTGTTTCCCTAATTCTTGGAAATGTGCCTGGCAGAGAGTCATGGCGCAGAATAGATGTTTAAGTAACATTTGCTAAGTGAATGGGTGAAAGAAAGGTGGGGGACTTTTTGTCTCAGGTAAGAACCTGTCACAGAAGAGCAAAGGCTAAAGCAACACTTGCTGTAAGTGGTAAAGCTCTGGGCAGGGTCCTGCCTGTCTACACTCTGGCTGCTTTGTTCTGTATTTGCAGCCATGATTTCTCAGTTCTCAAAGATCTGCTTTTTCCTTTGCCAGCATCACCCCAAAATCTGGGAAGTTGAGGATTTAGAGTTTCTGGTTATATCAGGAAGGGCTCATTTGGTTGGAAATGATTAAAAAACGCATCCAAAATGATTTAAATGAGAGGTGATTTGTTAACTCACACAACAAATCCACAGCCAGCATAAGCTTCAGGTGTGACTTGAGCCAGGTCTCAGGTGATGTCACCTGGACTTGTTCTCTCTCGCCTCTTGGCTGCCGGCAGCCCTGGGCCTCATCCTGGCAGGCACGTGTGTCCTGTGGTCATGTCCTCTTGTGCGTCCTGGGCTCTGGCTGAGTCAGAAGCCTGTGTCTGTTCCAGGGGACTGCAGTCTCTCGTTGGCCATGGGAGGGCCAAGTGCTTTGGTTTATAACCCCACCAAGACCAGTGGCTGTGGGAGAGAGGTAGTCCCCTGATAAGGAAACCAGGGTGCTTACACCTAAGCGAGGTGGCCCCATGTGCACCCACGTGGCCTGCCAGTGACCGCCCGGCTCATGGTGCTGAGACTCTTGAGGGCCAATTCCCCGTTGTTTCCTAGGGAGTGCTGGAGGTGCTGTCAGAGGTTGAATGCCATCTGCGAGTGTCTTTCTTTGATGTTACCTACCGGCACTTCTTCGGGAGGACGTGGAAAACCACGGTGAAGCCGACGACGAGACCGCCGTCCAGGATCGTCTTTAATGAGGTGGGTCCTGGTGACAGAGGCAGGGGCTGCTCCAAGGCGGAGGGTGGGTGTGCGGGGGGTCCTGGGGGGCAGCCCAGAGAGTGGGGCCTTGCCGAGACCTCACAGGGTGTCTCAGACTTGTGGGTCCCAGCAGCATAGAGCTCAGTCTGGGCACTTTGTTTCCAAACAAAATCTTACGTGGAAGCCAGTTTTCTTAAACAGACGAGAGAGCTCTGCTCTGCTCTGGTTGAAGGGTCAGGGGCATGGGGGTCTTGTCTCAAGGAACCTTGGAGTTCTTGGGAATATTGGGAAATGGTTGACCTCATCTGTGGCCGCTGCCACTACTGCCCCCTCCCGTCCCTTCCCCCCTACCCCCCTTCCCCTCCTCCCTCCCCTGTCCTCCCTCCCTTCTCTCCCCTCCCTTTCACCCCCCTTTCACCCCCCCTTCCCTTACTTCTCCCTTCTTGCTCTCCTTCCCCTCCCTGTCCCTTTCCCATATCCCCTCCCCTTCCCTCCTTTCTTCCCTCCCTCCTGTATAGAGAAATTAAGATTTAGTAAAGTGACTTGCCCAGGTAGCAGGTAGCAGAGCCTGGACTCACACCTGTGCCTTCTGTCTTAAGACCGGCAGGTGGGTGGGCACTGTTGAGGAGTGTGTTTTCCCTCAGGTGGTCTTGCGGCTGGCCACCCTGCGGGCCGGTGTGCCCCGTGTCTGCGGTTCACTGCACAGCGTGCATTGCATTCAGCACCTGCTCTCTGCAGGGCGTCGAGCTAGGCTCAGGGTGATGATGGCACTCACCTAACAGAACTGCAGACTGTTGGGGAGACACACCGAGCAGGTAACAGAGTAATTGCAAGTTAAGTTCTCAGGAGGAGACCAATAGGAGAGCGCAGAGACCTGCTTTAGGTGGGTGACAAGGGAGGCCTCTCTGCTAAGCTGCCGTTTCAGCTGGGCCCTACAGGATGAGAAAGAAGCTGGCTCCGTGACAAGCAGGGACGAGGCTGCTTCAAGCAGAGCGGGGAGAGCCGGGGGTGTTAGGACGAGAGGAGAGCCCAGGTGCGCCGGTGGGTGGGGTTGGCAGAGTGGCCCCGTCTTGCCTTCTGACTGGGTCCTACAGGGTCTTCTTAGGGACGCTGGCGTTTTACTCTTAAGAGCCGGTGATGTCATGGAGGTCATGGAGGCCTTTCCCGTGCCTGGCTGCTGCTTCACAGCTGAACTCGAGTTGGGGGGGTTTGAGAGGGACGGTGTCCGAGCACATTGAGTGTGCAGCAGGGACAGTGTGGAGGCGACAGAGGGATGAGAGGGTCTCGTCTGTCTTGGTTTGATCTTTCTCAGGTACAGAAGGAGGCCCAAGAGGCCTGGTGTTGTGACAGTTTGTATGAGGAGTAACAGTGGGGGTGACAGTGGCCATCCTTTGAGACGTTACTCTAGGTAACCACTGCCCAGGCGTGCCTTTTCTGTGGGTCCCTGCTCTGGCCAGTCAGCATCTCCGCCTCGGGCCACAAGCTAACTGCTCTCCATACCCCACCATCACCCAGCGCTTGGGTTGTGTGTGTCTTGACATGGATGGGTCCTGGCTCTTGCCCTTCCTCCCATGGGTAGTAGAGGGAGAGAATGACCTCAGAGGTCAGGAAGCTTCAATAAAAAGCCTGGCTAGAGTGTATGTCATGACAGCTAAAGATGTGTCTGACATTAAGGTTGTGAAACAGCTTATGCAAATACCTCTTAGAGGGCTGTCTGGCAGCCGTGTCACAAAAGGTTTCATGTTGTAAATCACGTGTGTGACTGCGGGTGAGCCCTTAGAGTGCTGTTTCCGCACAGGCAGGGGGTCCCCTCGCCGTGAGATCCCGGTGGTGGCGATGCTGGGCCAATTGCTGGGGATAGGGCTGTTTAGCTTTAGCTTCCTCAGGTGCGCACAGTGAGCCCCCGAAACCTAGTGCTGTGACAGCTGTGCAGCTGGTGGTGAAGGTAGCCATCCTTTACCGGGAGGCTCTTCCTGTGGCCGGGCATCGGTTCAGAAGCATGCCGTCATTTCGTGCCTGTCATCCTCCTGTGCAGGTCAGGATCCTGTGTACCCATTTTAAAGAGGAGGACACTGAGGTGCGTGGAGATGGAATAACTACCAGCTTATTCCCAGGTGGCGAGTGGGGGCGGGAGCGACAACCCTGTGCATCTGATGGCACCACCTGCTGTGGCCTCCGTGACCTCCTGCTTCTGAGGAGCGCTGCATTTTGTTGTGAAATGTTCTGTAGAATGCTGAGGGTGGAGTATGCTCCCAAATCGGGGATGCCTTGCAGTCACCGAGGTGCCGGGGCCAGTTCCCTCCTCCTGCCTCACCCCCTCTGACTTCAGCTCTCCATTT
Source organism: Piliocolobus tephrosceles (assembly GCF_002776525.5). Lineage (NCBI taxonomy): Eukaryota > Metazoa > Chordata > Mammalia > Primates > Cercopithecidae > Piliocolobus > Piliocolobus tephrosceles. Next base: position 216,000,936 of record NC_045434.1, read on the forward strand.
AGAGAGGCTTCGGACCTTCCTAAGGATCCGCGCTGCACGGGCCAGAAGCGGGGGCTTCCACCTCCCTACTCTGTCTCTGGGCTGCAGAATCCTGATCCCCGTAGAATTCCAGTCGCGTGGTAGGGCAGTCTTCGGAATGGATACGTCTCTGCCTTTCTCGGGATTACATTCATGCACCCTGAGGGCTTCCGTTGCAGCTGAAGTTGGGCAGCACTTGCATTTCAGCACATCCTGGCAGCTGTGTGTCCTGCCGCCTGTGCAGTTCACGATTCAGATGTGTTAGGGAGACTAGGAGCTCGTGGCTTTTTGGGGTCTGGAATACCTGTGCTGGTGGCTCCAAGGGCAGCCGACTGTGGGAGCCACGCGGCTCCGCCTTGGCCTGTCATCTGGGTGCGTCTCTTGTTGAGGCTGGGGATGCGCCCGGGGGACTAGTGGAACATAGCTCTTAAAGCCTCTGGAAAAATCTGCACCCTTGGACTTGGAGTTGCTGAAGAAGGGAATGCAGCAAGGACAGTGTGGGGTGGCCAGGGCACTTTGAGCTGTGAGGGTGATGCTGAAGCCCTCGCGCTGTCTGCGGAGCCTGCTGTCTGCAGCTGCTATGCCCTGTGCGGGCAGCAGAGGCCAGTGATGCCCCAGGAATGAATCCCTTCTGCCAAGCTGTTGAGCAGTGTGTTCTGTGCCAGGCAGTTTCCTCCATCTCCTTGGCATTCTCATACAGAGTAAAGATTTTGTTCCAGCTTAGTTAACTAGTTAACTTATTTAATTGTGTGTGCAAATGTGTGCGCGCATCCATGTACACAGTATCTGCTCACAAGTGTGGATGAAGCACAGAGTGCCCCCAGGAGTGGGCATTCATAGGCATGAGGGTGTGGCAGCATGTTTGCACCCTGTCTGCTAATTGCTCTGTCTACGCCCCCGTGGAAATAGAGGTTCATCAAACACCCTTTGCCCTTTTCAGGGGTGATTCCGAGACTTGGCAAAAATCTTTCTCTGGTTTTACTCATTGCCTGGGTTTTTCTGGTCTTTGCCTATCAGCAGTGGGTTGGGGGGATCTGCTTTGGGGTTGGTGAGCTGCCAGTAGCAGGGGACTGCATTTGGAGCGCCCATGGCTGTCCAGCCCTCACGTGGTAACGCATGGACGCTGCATACTTGGGTTTTGTGGAGTGCCCGTGTCACACATGACCCTGAGAGAAGGGGCTGTGGCATGACTTTGCAAACAACGATGTCCTGGAAAAGACTTGGAACGCAGAAGGCTTGTCTTGATCCAGAGCTGGGTGTTTTTTTCTTTTTTTCTCCTGCAAATGATGAATTATTTACATTGGGTCCATATGCAGGAGAGCAGTCCCCCAACACCTCTCAGCTCTGAGCTCAGAATTCCGTGTTCTCTGAGACCTTTCCTGGTGGAGAGGAATTGCCTTGCACTTCCTCTGAGCCAGCGAATCATTCATTCAACTTCTAAAAAAGTGTCTTTTAAAAAATAATCCTGGAGGCCACGGTCCTGTGCAGTTTCTCAGTTTTCTTTTTGAGGTGGACATACCTTTCCCTTGGATTCTTTCCTTAATGACTGTGGCCGGCATTGGGTGACAGGCTTCTTTTCCCTCCTTTATTTATTCGAGGGGAGTTACTGGGCAGGAATCCTGGTGGTTCTCCAGCAACAGCCTAAACCCCCATCAGGGGAATCTTTCCTCCCAGAGCCCACCAGCCCCAGTGTCACCAAAGCAGCAGGGCAGTCACCTGCCCTGGCAGAGGGATGCAGGTAATTGGGTTGTGCCCCTTCCCGTCATCACAGCCATGAGAAAGCCCCTCTTGAGTGGCTCTCACTCGTCAGAGCAATGAGCGCGCTATAATTTTCCGTCGAAAAGTGGACGCTGTCAAGGAATATCAGTGTAACCCACGTGAAACTCCTGTGAGCCCTTCCAGTGCCTGGATTCTTTGGCCTGGCTCTGGAGCTTAGAGGAAGCATTGGCTGCAGAGCCCGGCTGCTGCTCCTGTGCTCTTGCTGTTGCTCGGCAGAGGGCAGGCGTGTTCTGAACATCATCACAACAAAAGCAAGAAGCCAGCTTCATGTCCCAGTGAGCTGCTTCCACAGAGGGAGGCTCCATGGCTCTGGGAGGCCAACTCAGGCCCTGTGTGCCTGTCTGTCTGCAGCTGGGGAGAGCTGATTTCCTCTCTGGCACAATGGAAACCACTGCCGTGGTCTTGGAACCTGAAATGGAGATGAAAGAAAATGGTTTTTAGAAGGAGAAATGATTGGTCTCTGTGATGTTTCCAGGGTTTAATTATGCAGTGATTGAACTGCCAGTCATTTGGGGACAATGGAAAGCTGTAAGTTTGTCAGTTTTGTTGTTGTGTGTTCATAGCACTTTCTTTTCTTTTTTTAAGAGATAGGGTCTGACTGTGTTGCCCAGGCTGGAGTGCAATGGTACAGTCCTAGTTCATTGCAGCCTTGGACTCCTGGGCTCAAGTGATCCTCCCTCCTCAGCCTCCCAAGTAGCTGGGACTACAGGCATGCACCACCGCACCGAGCTCAATTTTTTTTATTTTGGTAGAGCTGGGGTTGGATATTTCTTGCTTTGGGTTGTAATCATGCTTGTTTACTTACTTTTCTAAGTAAGCCAAGGAGTTGCTCTTTGGATCAGAGGGAGAACTGGCTTTCACCATGGGCGTTGAGTTGAGGTAGCATGGGTTAGCATCCTGCTTCATCACTGATCCCTGTGGGACTTCAGGCAAGTGATTTAAACTCGATCCTAGAGGGTGAGGGATAAAAGACTACAAATTGAGGCCAGGTGCAGTGGCTCATGCCTGTAATCCCAGCACTTTGGGAGGCCGAGACGGGTGGATCACTTGAGGTCAGGAATTGGAGACCAGCCTGGCCAACAGGGTGAAACCCTGTCTCTACTAAAAATATAAAAAATAGCTGGGCGTGGTGGCACGCACCCATAATCCCAGCTACTTGGGAGGCTGAGGCTAGAGAATCGCCTGAGCTTGAGGGGGGTGGAGGTTGCAGTGAGCTGAGATTCGCGCCACTGCACTCCAGCCTGGGTGATAGGGCAAGACTCTGTCTCAAAAATAAACAAACAAACAAACAAACAAAAAATACCCTACGAATTGGGTTCAGTGTTTACTGCTCGGGTGATGGGTTCACCATAATCTCACAGATCACCACTAAAGAACTTCCTCATGTAACCGAATACCTGTTCCCCAAAAACCTATGAAAAAAAAAAAGAAATTAATTTGCAAGAAAAAAAACTCCTCCTGACTTCATTCATTTGCTCATGAGAGAGAGGAGTTTGCATCCCCTAAGTGCTGCTGGAGTATTAAGTCATGTGCTTTTCTGTAAGCAGGGACCCACTGGGCAGTAGTTTTTATTCAACAAATGTTGGTTAAGGGTCTTCTGCGTGCCAGGCTGTGTTTAGGAGCTGGACGTGCAGAGATGGATAAGATGGTGTATTATCCTTTCAGCCAGGATTAAAGTTTACATTTTTACTCCAAATGAGAGTTTCTCGACCTTGGCACTGCTGACATTGTGGGCTGGATAATTCGTGGGGCAGGAGGCTGTCCCTGTCCCTGTCATGATGCTTTGCTGTGGAAATGGACGGGCTCCCCTGATCCCTGCTGTCTTTGCGAGGTAGTGTCTGGGAAGCCGTCCGAACCTGCAGTGTGAGTCTGGGCCGGAGGGTAGGAACTGCATGAAGTCTCTGCATTATTTGCCTAGCTGAAGATGTCCTGTTAAAGGCTTATGAAAACAGTTTTTTGGAAGGGACTCATTCTGTTCCTGCTCAGCTCCTCTCTGGCCTTGCGGCCCAGCGTCGTCTGAGGAGCCCATGTCATGTAGGTGCCAGGTCGCGTGGCCGTGCTGTGGGGGGTGCCCAGCTGCAACCTCTTCATCCAGGCACATCAGCAGAGGCCCAATTCCACTCCATCACCGTGGGTGAAAAATGGAAACTTGGCCCCGAGGCAAAATGGTGTCTGTGGTTTTGAAGATGAAGGCATCAAGACAGGAGCATTTAAATGATTTAGTAATCTGTTTATGCTGTCAAGGAGGAAACTTGACCAGTGCAGATGAGTGAGCTGCGATGCAGGGGTGACAGAGAGTCTGTCTCCTCTGTCTCAAGTGGCTTTCCCCTGCAGGCGATTTGATGGGTTTGACTTAACCTTTTGATCGTGCAATTTCAGTTGATGCAGAGAATGTTCCTTTCCAAATGTATGGCAGTGGCGTTCCTTAAGTTTCCCTAGACTGAAGGACTTGTGTACAGGTGTTCCTCAGCTGGGTGCTGCCTGGCTGAGTAAGGCGAGAATTGGGGTGGTCAGGCACTCGTGACCTGGTCGAATGTGACTTTGCCGGGATGACCCAAGGGGTGCAGCCATGCGTCTCAGTTGCTCGTAGTTTTGTGTGCCCCTCCCTCATCTGTCCTTTATGAAGCCTTCGAGGCTCGAGCTTCTTGAAAGCTGACTTATGTTTTCCAGGTTCCTTATAATTCTTTAGCTTGGGGCTGTTCCCACACTGGAGGGTCAGTAAATGATTTTTGGAAAAGAGCATATGTACTTATCAATCAGTAATTGTACTGGTACAACCGTCTGAACTTTTCAAACACAGTGCACTTGGAGTGGCTGACTCTTCGGATTAAAGATGGATTCTTCAGATTCTAAGGTTGGATCAGCTGAGACAAGCAGCTCTGAGGCTCTGTTGCTGCTGCTGTTGTTTTTGGCCTCAGTGATTATTTTTAGTGGTAAACAGAAGGGAGAGGCATAGCCATAAACTTGTACTTGGGACATGCCCGTAGCCGCGGGTTCCACCCGGTTCAGGTGGAGTCATTTCAAGGTGACCTCTAGGCTGGCAGATTGTTGTTGCTCCGTATCAGAGTTGAAAATGTTTGTTTTATTGCCAAGAGAAAAAATGGGTAGTGTTCGTAAGACTGATATGCACAGGTATAAATAGGAAAGGTGAGATAATGTGCAGTGGGGCTTTTTAAAAGCAGTTCTTGAGTCTTGGAAACAAACATAAATCTCTCTTAGTCCAACCACCTGTCAGCTGTAAGTGGTCATTATTTCATCATATTGCAATAAAAGATAATAGAATAACGATTTATATCTCATGGCTGATGTTTTAATGCGTCTCTCTGTTATCCTGGGCTGACAATCTGTGATTACAGTAAACGTTTTCTCGGTGACACCATGGTAATGACTCGTTAATAGCAGGATTATTCCAAGTTTAAGTCATAGAGCAGAAGACCAGCCTTGGCTCTCCTTACCTCTTGCTGCCTTGGGGGGCGGGGCGGCCTCTGTGCTCAGCTAGTGACCTGTGCTTTGCCCCCCAGCTGGGGTGTTGCGGTATGGGTTATGGTTCAGCACCACTCCTGATGCCTGGGGATGAGCATTCCCTGTTGATTACCAAACTCAGTCGGTGGCTCTATCTTTGTCTACTGTGCTTATGGCATTCCTTTTTTTTTTTTTTTTTTTTTAAAGATAATGTTGCACTCTGTTGCCCAGGCTGGAGTGCAGTGGCATGATCTCGGCTTACAGCAACCTCTGCTTCCCAGGCTCAAGTGATTCTCCTGTCTCAGCCTCCTAAGTAGCTGGGACCACAGGTGTGTGCCAACATGCCTGGCTAATTTTTGTATTTTTGGTGGGGATGGGGTTTTGCTATGTTGCCCAGGTGATCTTGAACTCCTGAGCTCAAGTGATCCTCCTGCTTCGACCTCCCAAAAGGGCTGGGATTACAGGTGCGAGCCACCACCCCAGGCCCCTGAATTTTAAATAAAAACAACTGCATTGAATTTAATGCAATAGAAAAGCAGCAGCAGAGTGAAGGTGCTTTCATTCCCAAGTGGGAGCGCCCATATGAGATGCGGAGAGGGGCTTGAGTCTCCTGTGCTGTCTTCCCAGGCCCGCTCTCCCTGGGCCTGGCAGGAAGGCAGAAGCAGAGGCTGGCCATTTGCATGTTGGAAATGGAAAGGTGTGAGTGGAAAACCTTTTAAGATCAATTTGAATATCATCTACTTGACTTAGATCTTGAGAAATCCTTTAATAAAATGATCTCAAGGTGATTTTCGGCATAAAAAGGCTTGAGTCTTTTGGGCTCTGAACTGGGGATAATTACTTAGCACCTAAAGAAATACAAGGAGTCTTCTTGTTAATAGTTTAAATACAGTTAGTTCAGATGGAACTCAAAATGGTTATGCACGAAGCAACACTGGGAAGGTGTGTTGTCCGTGTTGAGTGTCAGGCGATGCTGGGAGCGGGAGTTGATCAGCACACATGTGTGTTTGTAGTGGTGGATGTGTTATGTCTTGGGCTGATCTAACTGTGGTCCTACCTGGTGTCCCCCTGCAGGGTTGGGTGCATAGCCGCTCTAGCCCCTTTCTGCTGTAGTGGACCTGGGGTCTGTTGGTGTTTCTTGTGGTGGAATTCCTAGGGGATGGAAAGTTCCTGGAGCAGAAGCAGCAGACGTCCGATGTCCTGGATGTTGGGTGCTCTGGAATAAAGAGCTCTGACACCAATGTTCGAGTCTGAGGGAGTTACCTCAGTGTGCCCGCTTCCCTGGCATCCTGCAGGGATACGGTGCACCACATGAGGGCATGGTAGAGGGTTCCAGATGCTGTGGCACGTGTAGGAAGGCGGTCTCGGGGGTGGGGACAGCACCCGTGTCCTCTTTGTGTGTGTCCTGATCACTCAGACCGTCTTCTGGCTTCTGTTCTGCAGCCCTTGTATTTTCACACATCCTTAAACCACCCTCATATCGTGGCTGTGGTGGAAGTGGTCGCTGAGGGCAAGAAACGGGATGGGACCCTCCAGACATCGTCCTGTGGATTTGGAATTCTTCGGATCTTCAGCAACCAACCGAACTCCCCTACTTCTGCTTCCCAGGACAAAAGGTACCTGCCTTGTTTCTACAACCGGGGGTTTGCCAGTGTCTGTCGGTGTTTTTTTGTTTTTTTGTTTTTTTTTTTTGAGATGGAGTCTCACTCTGTCGCCCAGGTTGGAGTGCGGCAGCATGATCTCGGCTCACTGCAAGCTCCACCTCCTGGGTTTACGCCATTCTCCTGCCTCAGCCTCCCGAGTAGCTGGGACTACAGGCGCCCGCCACCACGCCTGGCTAATTTTTTGTATTTTTTTTTTTTTTTTAGTAGAGACGGGGTTTCACCATGTTAGCCAGATGGTCTCGATCTCTTGACCTCGTGATCTGCCTGCCTCGGCCTCCCAAAGTGCTGGGATTACAGGCGTGAACCACCGTGCCCGGCCTTTCTTTTGAGACAGAGTGTCATCTGTCAACCAGGCTTGAGTTCAGTGGTGTAATCTCAGCTCACTGCAACCTCCACCTCCTGGGTTCGAGTGATTCTTGTGTCTCAGCCTCCCAAGTAGCTGGGATTACAGGTGCCACGCCTGGCTGATTTTTGTATTTTTATAGAGATGGGGTTTTGTCATGTTGGCCAGGGTGGTCTCGAACTTCTGACCTCAAGTGATGCACCTGCTACCATACCCAGCTGATTTTTGTACTTTTAGTAGAGACGGGGTTTTGCGCCTGGCCAAATTCCAGCATCTTTCTATGGTGGTGTAACTCCTCGTCTTATGGTGGCAGTAGAAAGCCGTTCATTTGTCATCTAAAGTTGTGTGTCCATAATAGCATAGTGTGGGATGTTTCTTGCTTGGGGGTTTGCCTTTTTTTTTTTTTTTCTTCGAGACAGGGTCTTGCTCTGTCACCCAGGCTGTAGTGCATGGTGCAATCTTGGCTCACTGCAACCTCCACTTCCAGGCTCAAGCAATTCCTGTGCGTCACCCTCCCAAGTAGCTGGGATTACAGGTGTGTGCCACTACGCCTGGCTAAGTTTTGTATTGTTAGTGGACACGGGGTCTCTCTATGTTGCCCAGGCTGGTCTTGAACTCCTGGGCTCAAGAGATCTGCTTGCCTCAGCCACCCAAAGTATTGGGATTACAGACGTGAGCCACTGCGTCCGACTGGGTTTGCCGTTTCTAAGTGACTTAAGGAATTGTTCTTTAGGCCGGAGTAAGGGCTGGCTTTGGCCACGAGTGATGAATTTGAGGTAAATCCTACTCTAGCACTGATTCTCTGTGGGACTTTAGGCAAGTGATTTGAGCTCTTGGGTCCTGAATTTATTCATCTGTATATGAGGGGTAATGATAATGCATATCTCGTAAGTTCTGCTTGAATATTGAGCGATGTGGTTTTCACAGGTACCTGGCGGACAGTAGGTGTTCATTCAGCACGTGCTAGCTGAGTGTCTGCCGCGTGCCAGGCTCTGTGTAGGAGCCCATACGGGTGGATAGGCTGGCACATCATCCTTTCAGCCAGGGTTAAAGCCTACATGTTTACTCCAAATCAGGGTTTATCAAGCTTGGCACCACTGACTTTGGAATGGATGAGTCTTTGCTGTCATGGGGCTGTCCTCGGTGCTGTAGGATATTTAGCAGCATCCCTGGCAACCCACTAGATGCCAGGGCACCCCTCCCTGCCCCCTGGCCCAGTTATGACAAACGAAAAAAAAAAGTCTCCAGACATTGTCACATGTGCCCTAGGGAGCAGAATCATCACTGGTTGAGAAGCACTGCTCCAGACATACAGCTGTGGAACTTCCTCAGAGGTTGTCTTTCTTGAGACATTTCAGAGTTTTATACATTTCCGTGGTGTTTTCTAGGAAAGCTCCTCGGTTCTCAGGCTGCCTTGGGTTGGGGCTACATGTGTGCCAGAGATGCTTGACCATGAGCACCAAGGGCTTGGGGAGTGGAGCTGCTGCTGCTGCTGGCCTCGGCTGCCTCTGCCTTCCACAGAGGATGGGACTGGCAGCGTTTAGAAAGCTCTGGTGGGCTTGGTGGTGGCCGAGGCCTCCATGTGCTTTCCTTCTGAGAAGTGTGCATGTGGCTGACGAGTGTTCTCTGGGTCCTGTCTTCCAGGTTGCAGCTGTACCATGGCACCCCCAGAGCCCTCCTGCACCCGCTTCTCCAGGACCCCACAGAGCGTAAGAGCCAGGCCTGGCCTTGGCAGCACTCGCTGCTCTTGTGCCGTCCCTGAGTGTTCCCTACCTTTAGCTCTGAATGGGATCTTTCTCAGTGTAAACCACTGTCTGCTTAGCTAATTTGTCTGAGAGGTTTGGGGCAGATGTTTTGTGGCCTTGGACTTCTGGCAGAAAGTAAAGAACTGAAACACCGGCCCTGAGGGAGGGCATTGCTTTGTGGGAATGAGCACAGGAGGGCCTGTGAGAGCCTCCGGAGGGAGGGGAACAGCTCTGCTCACCAGATGGAGTAGTAGCTCTCCGTCACCAGCCACTGACTGTCTGAAACCTCTGACCGCACAGTCATTGGTTATCTCCAGCATGGCAAGGCCCCATGGCTGAGAGGCCGCCTTAGAGCAGAGCAGGGTTTGGTGGGGAGCTTCCTGCTGTTCCTCTGTGACCAGCCGTTCCCAGGCAGCCAGAGGGAGCCATTTGGAAGGAATGGGGATGACGGTCTGCTCTGCTGCTGCCTGCCTGGAGGATGACAGGAAGGGTGTGTGGTGGGAGGGGTAGGGGTGGCTAGAAGGACATCAGGGAGGTTCAGAGCACAGAGGCTGTGCTTGCCCAGCAGTTGGGAGAGTGTGGGTGGGGAAGAGTGGCTGGAGGTGGATCTGATGGGGAGGGTGACTTTCTGTCTCTTCGAGGTGAGATGCTGCCTAGATTCCTCGAAGGGGATGCCACGTGTGCCTCATGGCTTATGTCAAAAGTCAAACCTGGCCGGACACCGTGACTCAGGCTTGTAATTTCAGCACTTTAGGTGGCTGAGGCAGGTGGATCACTTGAGCTCTCAGGAGTTTGAAACCAGTCTGGGCAACATAGTAAGACCCTGTCTGTATAGAAAATACAAAAACTTAGCCAGGTGTAGTGGTATGTGCTTGTAGTTACAGCTACTTAGGAGGCTGAGGTGGGAGAATCACTTCGTCCAGGAGGCAGAGATTACAGTGAGGTGAGATTGCACCACTGCACTCCAGCCTGGGTGACAGTGAGACGCTGTCTCAAAAATAAAACAAAACAAAACATCAAACCCACTCCCTTTGTCCCTCACAGGTCTTGGTGACAGTCTCGTGATAGGAGATGTCAGCTGAAGAGTGATGAGGTTCCTGAGACTGTAAAGGAGAGCTTTGTTTCTCATAAAGGGCTGCAGCCTGCAGGTGGCCTTTCTGATAGGCTGGGAAGTGTAGCCTCCAGCCAGAAGCCAGAAACAGACCCTTTGAGAGAGGGGCAGAGGGAAGAGGAATTTCTGCTGAGTGGGGGCTGAGTCTGCTTATTTTAATAAACCCAGGAGGAGTCATGCGTGTTTACGAGAGAAGCTTGCATGTGCGTGGCTGAGTCCCATGCTGCTTCGTGGGACATGTGTTCAAAACATGGCACTAGCAGGACCCAAGGGGGAAGTTCTCGGCCCCTGACGTCAAAAGGCGAAGCAGAGAACACGAAAGCCCTCCCTGCATGCCTTCCGTGGACTATCCAGAAGAGGGGCAGTGGCAGGCGATCAGTGGCCAGCAGCAGCGGTGGAGTCTCTAGAAGGGCTGGTTCCAGTCCTGAGGGAAGAAAGGCTAATGGTGGTTAGCTTAGGCTTGAGCATATGGAGGCCTGTCTGGTTCCCCTCCTGTCACCCCCGGAATTCAGTTTTCAAGGCCGCTGTGGAGTCCTCTAGACCAAGAGGAGGTCCCTTCACTCCCCTGGGAGCTCAGGATTTTATTTTTAGTTTGCTGAGAACAACCAGTCAGGAACTTCATTTCATTGCTAAAGATTGACTTTTAGGTTATTTTTCAACTGAATTTAATTATTCATATGCCAGGATTTTCTCTTTCGGAAGCATCCTTAGAACAAAGTAGACAGCCACCATGTTCGCTCCACGTCCACAGTCCGCACGACTGGGTCGGGCCGGGAGGGTGGGACTCCAGGCACGCCGACGCAGATCATAATGTGCTCTTCCAGGCATGACTTGTACAGAACACGCAGCAGTCTTCTCTTGGAGAGTGGACGTTAGCATTATAATGATATGCTAATAGTCTAAAGGCAGCTGGGGCTCACCCGTTCTAGTTTGCATCAGTTTCATGGGGCTCTTTCTCTGGTATTTGGTCAGAAACTCTGGTGGCATCCTTGCCATCTGGTTCCTTTAAAGCAGCTGTACCCATAGATAAAGGGACTGAAGGAAAACAGTGAGAAAAAGGAACTTTTGCTGTTATTTCATCAGGGCTGCCCTGGTAACAGACCCTTCCCGGGTCTTTTTACGGACACAGAAGCTAATGCGAATATCCGGTATTGCATCTGATGCTTGACCTCTTCTTACTCACTGTTCCACGCCTTGCTTTCTTCCCTTACAATTTGTCTAGAAGAATGTTTTCTATCAGTACACAAAAAGCACTCATTCTTTTTACAGCTCTGTGGTATTTCGTGGAATCGATATTTCATGATTGATTGAATAGATCTCCTTACCGACCCTTAGGCGTTTCTGTAAGAAAAGGTGGGGCCAGGCGTGGTGGCTCACGCCTGTAATCCTAGCATTTGGGGAGGCCGAGGCAGGCAGATCACCTGAAGTCAGGAGTTTGAGACCAGCCTGGTCAACATGGCAAAACCCTGTCTCTACTAAAAACACAGAAATTTGCCGGGTGTGAGGGCGAACGCCTGCAATCCCAGCACCTGGGGAGGCTGAGGCAGGAGAATCGCTTGAACTCAGGAGGCGGAGGTTGCAGTGAGCCAAGACCATGCCACTGCACTCCAGCCTGGGTTACAGCGAGATTCCATCTCAAAAAAAAAAAAAAAAGGTTGGAAACCCCGTTGCAGTGGGCGTCCGCCCTTCCCTTGAGTGTATGCGTGAACTCGTAGGGCATACTCCTGAAGCGGGTGGCTGGGTCTGAGGTCTGAGCATTTGGAGTCTTCCCCTATTTCTCCTGTGTGTCCTCCTGGAGGGGTTGTGACTCCTGACCATACACCAGGGTCAAATGCCTTTAGCAGTATTTTAAATTTTAAAGTAAGCAGATTCCATGTTTGAAGTGCTTAGATACTAAAACAATACAGTTTTTCACCAATTTCTTTCTTTTCTTTTTCTTTTTTTGAGATGGAGTCTCTCTCTGTCACCCGGGCTGGATTGCAGTGGTGTCATCTCGGCTCACTGCAACCTCTGCTTCCCGGGTTCAAGCGATTCTTCTGCCTCAGCATCCCAAGTAGCTGGGATTACAGGCGTGCGCCACCATGCAGGTAATTTTTGTATTTTTAGTAGAGACAGGGTCTCACCATGTTGGTCAGGCTGGTCTCTAACTCCTGACCTCGGGTGATCCACCTGTGCTGGAATTACAGGTGTGAGCCACCGTGGTGGACCTAGTTTTTCACTAACATCTTTTTCTAATAACACACTAGTTCATATTTAGCTCTTTCTTTTTTGTTTTTGGAGACGGAGTCTTGCTCTGTCGCCCAGGCGGGAGTGCAGTGGCCGGATCTCAGCTCACTGCAAGCTCCACCTCCTGGGTTCACACCACTCTCCTGCCTCAGCCTCCCGAGTAGCTGGGACTACAGGCACCCACCACCTCGCCCGGCTCGTTTTTTGTATTTTTTTTAGTAGAGATGGGGTTTCATCGGTTAGCCAGGATGGTCTCGATCTCCTGACCTCGTGATCCGCCCATCTCGGCCTCCCAAAGTACTGGGATTACAGGCTTGAGCCACCGCGCCCGACCTGCTCTTTATGAAATCAGAAAATGAATGAGCTGAACTTGTGACTCTCCGTAGCTGTCCCTGGCCCGGCCACAGCCGGGACTTGAGCCGCCTGAGACCACGTGCATGCCCTGTGCCTTGGGAAGTGGTAGACTTCCTGTCACTGGAGAAAATCAGGCCTGAGCAAGATTGGCCATTTGGTGGGAATGTGAAGAGGGCAGCCCAGGCCCAGTGTTTTGGGGGTGTGCCTCTCCCCACACCCTCATTTCTGGGGATGCTATTCCTTCCACCGTCAGGGCCTGCCCCCACTGCAGTGCAGCTACACTCCTCCTGGGTGTGATTTCTCCCGGGGCTTTCCTTCATGCCCTTTTTTCTCCTTGCGTTTCCCCTTGTGTTTTACCCACACCTGTCCCGTGATTTGGATCCAGTTCTCCCGTACGTTATGGGTATCCGCGTGTTTGGTCTTAGCCGTCACCCCAGGAAAGTGGCACCTCCCTGAGGACAAGGCTCCATCTCTGATGCTGCTGACCTCCCTCCAGTGCTGCCCTGCTCCTTTTGGGGCTTGGTGGATACAAGTGCTGACACGCAAAGGCAGGCAGGCAGGCCTCGGGTCAGGGTGTCCTCCAGGCCCCTCCGATGGCAGGGACCAGCGAGACCTGGGGAAACCACACAGCCCGTGCCTGTCTGTGCTCTCAGGAGACTGAGGGAAGTAGTGGGTGGGAGAGATTTTATGCTGGATTAAAAACTGCACCTCCAGGCCAGGCGTGGTGTCTTATGCCTGTAATCCCAGCACTTTGGGAGGCCAAAGTGGGAGGATCACTTGAGCGCAGGAGTTTGAGGCTCCAGGGAGCTATGATTACACCACTGCTCTCCAGCTTGGGCAAACAGAGCGAGACCCTGTCTCTAAAAACAAAAACAACAAAAATAAAGAAAAATCAAAAAAAATGTTTAAATTGTAACTTTCCCAGAGAAGGTTATTGAAGACCAATGCCTTTTTTTTTTTTTTTTTTTTTTGGAGAGTCTCACTCTGTTGCCCAGGCTGGAGTGCAGTGGCGGGATCTCAGCTCACTGCAAGCTCCGCCTCCCGGGTTTACGCCATTCTCCTGCCTCAGCCTCCCGAGTAGCTGGGACTACAGGCGCCCGCCACCTTGCCCCGCTAGTTTTTTCTCTTTTTGTATTTTTAGTAGAGACGGGGTTTCACCGTGTTAGCCAGGATGGTCTCGATCTCTTGACCTCGTGATCCGCCCGTCTCAGCCTCCCAAAGTGCTGGGATTACAGGCTTGAGCCACCGCGCCCGGCCAGACCAATGCCTTTCACTTTGAGGCTGAACAGAGCACTACTACACTCTCCCTAGAAAAGTCCCTTTCCTGTTTGTGGCATTTCTAACATTCTCTGTTTATTGGCTGGTTTGACTGGAAGTGCCTTTACTTTCAGCTATCAATTGATCACATTGGTGTTTTCTTCCCCAGAAAACAAACACATGACCCTCATTGAGAACTGCAGCCTGCAGTACACGCTGAAGCCACATCCGGCCCTGGAGCCCGCATTCCACCTTCTTCCTGAGAACCTTCTGGTGTCTGGTCTGCAACAGATCCCTGGCCTGCTTCCAGCTCATGGAGAATCTGGTAAGGGCATCTTTGATTCTCTCCACTTGGTGAGTCGAGTCTGTCCTAGTTCACAGTGAAACCTTGAAGGCACTGGGCTCTTCCGGGGGCAGCGTGGGCCGAGTGCCCCTCTGCAGCTCAGCAGCACAGCCTGGCGGGGGATTGTAGGGGGTGGCAGAGGAGGATGGAATGGCAGTCTAGTTTCCGTTTCCCTCCTAAATAGTGTCTCACATCCTTCGAGTCATTTCTGGCTTCTTTTGTCGGGACAATGCTTTCGTAAGAGACAGAGTTCAAGTCTGTGTGACCATAGCCAGGAAGACCACTGTGGCTGGATCTCACCCATATGGCATCACATCAGTGACCTGATGGTGATGATGATAATTAAGGTAAAATAAGGATAACATATTTTACATTAGCCCTTTGACCATCTTAGCCCTTTTAAAATGGCCAGTTCAGTGGCAATAAGTACATTCACATTGTTGTGCAGCCACCAGCACCATCCATCCCCAAGCTTTTTGCTGTTTCCTGGCTGAAGCCCCTTCCCATTCAACACGGACTCCCTATTCCCTACTCCCCCAGCCCCTGGCAGCCACCCTTCGCTTTTTGTCTTCATGATTTCAATGACTCTAAGGACCTCATAGGGCTGGGATTGTGTCCGGAATTGGTTCCTTTTGGTGGGTTTTTGGTCTCGCTGACTTCAAGAATGAAGCCGCAGACCCTCGCGGCAGTTCTTAAAGATGGTGTGTCTGGAGTTTGTTCCTTCCGATGTTCAGATGTGTCTGGAGTTTGTTCCTTCTGGTGGGTTCGTGGTCTTGCTGACTTCAGGAGTGAAGCCACAGACCTTCGCAGGGAGTGTTACAGCTCTTAAAGGTGGTGCGTCCAGAGTTGTTCTTTCCTCCTGGTGGGTTCGTGGTCTCACTGACTTCAGGAGTGAAGCCGCAGACCTTCACAGGGAGTGTTACAGCTCTTAAAGGTGGTGCGTCCAGGGTTGTTCGTTCCTCCTGGTGGGGGTTGGTGGTCTCGCTGGCTTCAGGAGTGAAACTGCAGACCTTCGCGTTGAGTGTTACAGCTCATAAAGGTAGTGTAAACCCAAAGAGTGAGCAGCAGCAAGATTTATTGGAAGAGCGAAGGAACAAAGCTTCCACAGCGTGGAAGGGGACCTGAACAGGTTGCTGCTGCTGGCTCAGTTGGCCTGCTTTTATTCCCTTATTTGGCCCCATTCACATCCTGCTGATTGGTCCATTTTACAAAGTGCTGATTAGTCCATTTTACAGAGTGCTGATTGGTCCATTTTACAGAGTGCTGATTGGTGCATTTACAATCCTTTAGCTAGACACAGAGAGCTGATTGGTGCATTTACAATCCTTTAGCTAGACACAGAAGTTCTCCAAGTCCCCACCCGATTAGCTAGACACAGAGCACTGATTGCTGTGTTTACAAACTTTTAGCTAAACACAGAGTGCTGATTGGTGTGTTTACAATCCTTTAGCTAGACAGAAAAGTTCTCCAAGTCCCCACCTGACCCAGAATCCCAGCCAGTTTCACCTCTCAGGATCATGCAGTCCTTGTCCTTCAGTGGCTGGCATTCTTTAGGAAGAGAGGGGAATTGCTCTGTTAGTTCATCCTAAGAGTGAAATGTCTTCAAGGTTCTGAGCAGAATGTTTTCGAGGTTCATCCATGTTATAGCATGTGTCCCAGTCTCCTTCCTTTTCATCTTAAGGCTGAATGATATTCCGGTCTATGGATGGACCATGTTCTGCCGATTGTTTCAGCAGTTAACGCTTGAGTTGCTTCCACCTTCTGGCTGCTGTGAACATGGGTGTGCAGTGACTTGAGGAGTTTTGGAAACTGAAATTCATGTTAAAGGACAAGGGCTCTGTCTTGGTGTGGTTTTCAGAAGTTGAATCTCTGGTGGTGGAATTGGGTCGACCCCAGCAGCCATGGGAGTGTTGGGGGTGTGCTCTACTGTAGGAATCTACTGGGTGGTCCTCATGGCCTGGGCCCATGCTTCTTCCAGGCACTTCTGGAGGCTTCTGTGTGGTTTTCTTGAGGAGTCCAGGAGAAGGAACACCCCAGCCTCATTCTACCTGTCATGTACTGGAGATTTCCGGGCACCACCAGAACCTTGGGTGTCTTGGGTGACTGACTCCCTGCTGGGTTCCCGAAAGAGCAGGATTTGACCTTGTGTGTGAGGGGTGGGGACCGAGAGCAGTGCTGTGCTGAGAGTTTGCCTCATTCTGGACCCTGAAGGAAAGGATGCTGCTCGGCTCCAGCACGGGTCCCTGGTTGTCGGCGATGACAGCCCTGTGCGTTGCACAGGCATTCTGGTTAGTGCCAGGGTGTAGATGTTATTAGCTGAGTTAATTAATTTCTTGGATGGATCTATTGTGGACATCATCACTGTGAAGTCACTGTTTTTCCAGCATTCCAGGGAGGAGAGGTTGAGAAATGAGAAGGGAGGAAGGAACTCTGAACAGGAGCAGCAAGTGTGGGACCCCAGTCTGGGTCTGTCTGGCTCACTGAGCTGTAAGTGCTCTCCACACCCACTTTGGGGTGTCTTATTACCCCTGTAATCTGCCTGCAATCCTCTGAAAGGAAGAAGGAGATAGAGGGAAGGCATCGTTGTCACTGCTGTTGAGTTGAGCCAAGAGAACATGAAAACCTGTGTCTGGCTCTGAGACCTGGGCTGTAGCTTATCCTTCTGGCCCCTGCTCTGCTGGCCAGGGAGGGCCTTGTAGGCCCTGCTGTGAGATGTAGCCTAGTTGATACTGATCTTCAGGACAAGCTGTGAGACGTCACCTGGTGGATAGTGATCTTTAGGACTAGCTGTGAGACATGACCTGGTGGATACTGATCTTCAGGACTAGCTGTGAGATGTTGCCTGGTGGATACTGATCTTCAGGACTAGCGGTGTGCTGCTTTCGAGTCGGCTGTGTGGGTCTTACTGCCTGGGATCATGGAGCGGGAGGGGTAGTCATCACTTTGTGACTTGCCCATGGGTGTCGGTAGAACTGCAGACCAACAGAAATAGCTGCAGGTCACTGTGGACTGGCTCAGCCTCATGACTAGGACTGCAAATGAGAAGCTGTGGTGCCCCAAGAGGACAGGCCCGGTTTTGTTCCTAGTGTCTTATGTCCAGCTGGGGCCAAGGGGGCCACGAGATGGGAGATAGAGTTTTGGATTAAAGAGCATGAGCCTAGGGTGCATGATTCCTGCTCCTCATTCTTAAAGGCCACGCTTCGGGAGAGGCCTGGCCCGTTGGCCTCAAGTTGGCCTTCCAGGTATGGAGCAGCCGGCCCGTCACCAGGGCGCTGAATGAATGCAGGCAGTGCCTAGAACATTGCAAAATGAAAGACATTTTATGCTGCTGGTGTTGAAAATCGAGTGAGCAGAGGATCTGAGGGCAGGGCAAGCACACACCATGGTGTCTGGGGGGAGGGAGGGAGGTGGACTGACCGACTCCACCAGGTGAGGGCCGCACACACCCTTTGGAGAGAAAGGACAGGTATCTGGGCAACACCTGCCACACCCCTGCCGCCCCTGCCCCCACTCCCAGAGTTGTTTTAGGAGAGAAACACAGTTTGCCCAGCCTTTCTGTTGTGTTTGGGGTGCCAGTGCTGTGTGGGCCCTGAGACTACTTTCTTTTTATTTTACTTCTTAAACTTTTAAAATTAGTTATATAATGACAGCCAGATTCTTCTCTAATTCTTTTCTTTGAGACAGGGTCTGGCTCTGTTGTTCAAGCTGGAGTGCAGTGGCACAATCTTGGTTCACTGCACACCGTGCCTCCCACCCCCAAGTCATTCTCCCACCTCAGCCTCCTGAGTAGTAAGGACTATAGGCGTGCGCCACCATGCCTGGCTTTTTTTTTTTTTTTTGAGACAGTCTTGCTCTGTTGCCCAGGCAGGAGTGCAGTGGCACAATCTCAGCTCACTACAACCTCCGCCTTCCAGGTTCAAGCGATCCTCCTCCCTCAGCCTCCCGAGTAGCTGGGATTACATGCGTTAGCCACCATGCCCGGCTAAGTTTTATATTTTTAGTAGAGATGGGGTTTCACTACGTTGGCCAGGCTGGTCTTGAACTCCTGACCTCAGGTGATCCACCCACCTCGGCCTCCCAAAGTGCTGGAATTATAGGCATGAGGCATGGCGCCTGGCCTCCAGCTAATTTTTGTATGTTTTGTAGAGACAGGGCTTCTCCATGTTGCCCAGGCTGGTCTCGAACTCCTGAGCTCAAGCATCAAGGAATCCACCCACCTTGGCCCCCCAGAGTGCTGGGATTACAGACCTGTGCCACTGTGCCTGGTCTTGAGGCTGGTTTCTGACGGCTGTTCCTGGCCAGTGCCAACATAGCTTGTGTGTTGTGTGCCCCTTTTATACAATGCTAAGTACCATTTTAAAACCACAAAGTTCATGTGTATTCAATACATTTAATAAAAACAGAAAGTCTTCCCTTCTAGTCTAACTCTGTGGAGAAAACCAGTGCTCATAACTTGATGTATACTTTTTATCTATTCACTAATTCGTTCATTTATTCATTGATTTATTTAACAAATATTTATCGAGTAGACACTGTGAAGCAGGCCCTGGGCTAGGTGCTGAGGATGTTCCTTTGCACTCTTAGGAGACAGGTCATCGATCTCTCTTGAATGGATCTTGGTAGTGGCAGACCTCAAATCTCACCACAGTCACCAAAGGCAATAGAAGGTGTTTTGGAATAAACCTGGACTAGCTCAAAGTCATTTTCATTCCTACTTAAATCATTCCTAAATTTAGTTTGCATTCTCCTGCCACTGTTACAGTGTTTTTGTTTTTTGAGGTGCATTCTGGTGAATTAAATATCCTTAGCAGAAGAGCTGTGTCCCCAGGAGGCTGTGGTCTGTGGGAGCCTGTTAGGGCCTAGGGGAATCTTGGGCTCTCCAATGGATGTTAGTGGGAAGGGGGTTCTTGCTTGTGAAGCATTTGTTGGCAACCCCTATTTTCTCTGTAGTGTGCTTGTAGGGGTCCCAGAATAAAACGGATTGTTGTAGAGTGGGGTGTGTTTTTCCTTAGGATCAATGCTGTTATTGGGAATTCCATTCCTAGCCAGAGACTTGGCAGCAGATACATTAACGGTGGGTCTAGCTCAGAGCGTGAAGGGCAGGGGTCACTTCTGCCATGGTGGGGTTCGTGTCTGTCTTGGCCGCTGCTGTTGGTTGGTTGGTTGAATGAGTGAGTGAAAGGATGAATGCTTTCAGATAGTAAAAGGATGCTTGTTGGGTTATGCTGGAGGCTGACAGACCTGTGGCGGGTGTGTGTTCCACGTCTAGCCACGATGTGAGCTCGGGGCAGGTTTCCCAGCCTCTCCAATTCTTCGCTTTTGTTTTTCCTTTATAAAATGGGCACAATAATAGGGCCTGCTCATAAAGATGTATTTGGGAGGCCGGGCGCAGTGGCTCAAGCCTGTAATCCCAGTACTTTGGGAGGCCGAGATGGGCGGATCACGAGGTCAGGAGATCGAGACCATCCTGGCTAACACGGTGAAACCCCCGTCTCTACTAAAAAATACAAAAAACTAGCCGGGCGAGGTGGCGGGCGCCTGTAGTCCCAGCTACTCGGGAGGCTGAGGCAGGAGAATGGCGTAAAACCTGGGAGGCGGAGCTTGCAGTGAGCTAAGATCTGGTCACTGCACTCCAGCCCGGGCGACAGAGCGAGACTCTGTCTCAAAAAAAAAAAGATGTATTTGGGGAGAAAATGAGATGGATTGGTAAAGCACTAGCGTCTTCATCATGAAAGTTGTGTCTTAAATTCAGCCCAGATCCAAGCCTCCTACAGTAGAGCGTCCTGGGAGGTCTGATCTGTTTGCCCTTTGCTAGCCCTTCAGATGTGCGAAGGCAGCATTCAGCACCAGGCCCAGCTGTGTTTTTGTCCAGGCCTGCCATCTCGAAGGTCACAAAGTAACTTGGTGGCTGAGCCAGGCTTGGGCTTAGGTGCTTTATTCCAGAGCCCATGATGCTTGCAAGACATGGCCTGCCAAGCCGGCTGAATGAGGATACCCAGGCTTGTCTGGCTTCCCTGGGCCCTCCGGGATCTGGAAGGTTCTACTCACTGCAGATGTAGCTTCTCAGTCTGGCTGTCCTGGCAGGAACCCATCTTTCCTCCCCTAATGACTTCCCGTGCGTGGGACTTGCATCTTCAGCTCTCTGTGCAGACCAGAGTCACAACTATTGGAATGGCCATTGGGCCTGGGGGTGCGTGTGCACCTTGGTCATGGGGTGGCCACACAGAACCTGCTTCCTTCCCAGCCTGGGCCACTTCCAGGAGCACCGACTTCTGTCCCCTCCCAGATGCCTAGTGACCCTGATCCCTCCACTGAGTTGCCGCCTCTTGAGATGGGGCACCCATGGCACACAAGTGATCCTTCCTAAAGGAAGTTGGTCTGGTAAATGGCCTTTGTCCTCTGTTATTTTAGTTTATGTCATCCCCCCACCCCAGCTTTTTGAAACATTCTATTAAAATTTTTCTTGGCACACTGTAATTGTATATATTTGTGGGGAACAGTTTGATGTTTCAGTACACGTATGTGTTGTAGAGTGATCAAATGAGAGTACTAGCGTGATCGTGATCTCCCACACTCATCGTTTCTGTGTGGTCAGGACGTTCAGAAGCTGCTTTTCTAGCTCTGTTGTGTTTTACGGTAACTTACTGGTAACCATCATTACCCTGCTGTGCAAGAACAGCAGAATTTTGATTGTAACTTGTACCATGACCCCTTGACAACCTCTCCCTCCCCTCCTCAGTCTCTGGTAACCACTGTTCTGTGCTCTGCTTCTATGGTACCAACTCTTTTTTTTGAGCTCCCACATATGAGTGAGATCATGTGGCATCTGTCTTTCTGTGCTTGGCTTATTCCACTTAACCTTGATGTCTGCTAGGTCCATCCATGTTGTGTTGTTGCAAGTGACAGGACTCCATTCTTTTTCGTGGCTGTGTAAGTACTCCATTGTGTAGATACACTACTTTTCTTTATGCATTCATCCATTGATGCACACTTAGATTGATTCTGTGTCTCCACTCTTGTGAATGGTGCTGCAGTAAACATGGGAGTGGCGGTATCGCTTTGACATACTGATTTCATTTCCTTTGGATATTGTATACTCAGTAGTAGGGTGCTGGATTATATGGGAATTCTATTTTCAGCTTTTTGAGGAACCTCTGGCTGGTTTTCCATAGTGACGGTTCTAATTGACAGTCCCACCCGCAGTGTGTAGGTGTTCCCTTTTCCCCACGTCCTCACCAGCACTGATTTTATCTCCCTTTTCCCCACGTCCTCACCAGCACTGATTTTATCTTTTTGGGGTGGCCATTCTCACTGAAATGAAGTGGTATCTCATTGTGGTTTTAGTTTTTGTTTCCCTGATGACTAGTGAGGCTGAGCATTGTTTCATGTGCCTACAGGCTATTTGAATGTCTTCTTTTGAGAAATGTCTATTAAGGCCCTTTGTCCATTTTAAAATGAAGCTACTAGTTTTTGTGTGTGTGTGTGTGCTGTTGAGTTGCTTAAATTCCTTACGTATTCTGGATATTAACCCCTTGTTAGATACATAGTTTACAAATATTTTCTCCCGTTGTGCAGGTTATCTCTTCACTCAGTTAATTGTTTCCTTTGTTGCGTAAGACCTTTTTATTTTGATATAATCGATTGGTTTCTTTTTGCTTTTGTTGCCTGTGCTTTTCCGGTTTTATTAAAATAAAAGTCCTTACACAGCCCAATGTTACTTTAAAAATCCTTACTCAGCCCAGTGTTATGAAGCACTTCTTCCATTTTCTTCTAGTATTTTCATAGTTTCAGGTTTTCAGTTTAAGTCTTCAATCTATTTTGAGTTGACTTTTACAAATGGTGAGAGGTAGGGCATCTCATCTCATTCTTCTGCATGTGGGTGTCCAGTTTGTCCAGCGCCATTTATTGAAGAGACTGTCTTTTTCCCAGTGTGTATTCTTGGCACCTCTTTAAAAGTCAGTTGGCTGTAGGTGCATGAATTTATTTCTGGAATCTCTATTCTGTTCCATTGGACAAACCTAATGTGAGTTTGTGATAGGGACAATATAGAAAACTATAAAGAAAATAATCTACAATTACTGCCTGCAGATACACATGTATACATGTAAGTGCACATACTTTTAGATACCATTGCTATCAAATGGAATAACATAGTTTTATATGTTACTATTCTTTTCACTTATATTATGATTATTTCTCAGTTTATCAAATAATCTTTGACAGTGTGATTTTTTGTTCTTATTCAGCCTGAGTGAATAATAGGTTAATGAACATTCCCCTATTGAACATTTGGTTTCGATTTTTCTCTATCATAATAAAGTTTCGGTGAATATTCTTGCACATAAATCCTTGCTTCTGTGTTTGATTATTTTCTCTGAATAGGTTCAAAAAGTAGAATTACCGGGGCAGAAAGTGGTATTTTAAAGGTTTTGACGCACTCGAAGGCAAAGGCGATACTGACTCATAACCTTTCGCAGGATAGGAGAGTGTTCTGTTGACGGCAGTTTCATCAGCATTGAGTGTTACCTTGGTGTTTTCTTTTTTTTTTTTCAACTTTGGAATTAGCTTTTAAAAATCTGCATATCTACATGAGTAAAAGATCATTAAAATATAGGAAGAGATGGAGCTAGGACCAGAAGAAGATGACAGGGTTGGGGAAGGAAGGGGCAGAGTCCACGAGTGTGTGTAGATTGGGAAGCGGTTGGCTGCTTCCTCCTCCTGGGTGAGCCTTTGCTCTAGAGCCAGTGGAGAAGGCTCCACAGGCAGCCCTGGGTCCTTCCCTCTCTCAGCCAAGGTTTTTCATGGGCCTGCTCTGCACCGGACCCTGAGCTGGGTCCCTGGGGCCACTGTCCCCTGGATGGGACCCTTTTCTTGTGGTGCTGTTCAGGCTGTATTTTGCTGGTTGCCTTGACAGGCTCCTGCCTGCTCAGTGTGTTTGCAGATGGTTCAAGGTAACACAGTAAAGTAAGGAGCGGCGTGGCTGGCCGCGTTCCTGCTGGAGAGAGAGGAGGAAGCCATGCAGGGCAGCAGGCTGCAGGGCTGCACATGTCACTTTGCGTTCTCCAATCTGTGTTCTTTGAGTTGTCGAATTATAAAAACTGTTCCTGGGCCGGGTGCGGTGGCTCACGCCTGTAATCTCAGCACTTTGGGAGGCCGAGGTGGGTGGATCACACGGTCAGGAATTCGAGACTAGTCCAGCCAATATGGTGAAACCCTATCTCTACTAAAAATACAAAAATTAGCTGGGCATGGTGGCAGGTGTCTGTAGTCCCAGCTACTCAGGAGGCTGAGGCAGAAGAGTGGCTTGAACCTGGGAGGCAGAGGTTGCAGTGAGCCAAGATTGTGCCACTGCACTCCAGCCTGGGCAACAGAGCGAGACTCCGTCTCACACACACACACACACACACACACACACACACACAACCAAAACACAAAAAACTGTTCCTGGAGGAGGTTTGGGGTAGAATTTGGACTGCCAATGAAATCTGCATTTGCTTTATTGTTGTGGGGGCTTGGCTTGGGCCTTGTGCTTTGTCTGGGGGTCCCGAGCACCCTTCCTTGCTGCAGGCCCCGGCTGAGGCTGGGGTGGGTGGGGACCCTTGGTGGCTGCCAGTGGGTTTTTATTCCCAAGGATGATCCTTTTCGCACCCTCACTGTTTCAGGCGACGCTCTCCGAAAGCCTCGCCTCCAGAAGCCCATCACGGGGCACTTGGACGACTTATTCTTCACCCTGTACCCCTCCCTCGAGAAGTTTGAGGAAGAGCTGCTGGAGCTCCACGTCCAGGACCACTTCCAGGAGGTGTGGAGTCAGAAGCATAATGGGGGGCAGGGTGGGACCAGGCAGGGGTGGGGCCCGGGCAGGGCAGGGAGGAGGTGGGGCAGGGCGGGGGGGGGTAGGGCAGGGGAGAACCCACATCTGATGTTGCTGAGGAGGGCCTTGTGGCCATAAAGTGACGTGGTTCTGTCTTTTCCCCACTTTTTGGAGCTGAACTGGACCTTTAGGGACCCCTTTCTTCCACAGCCAAGGCCCCCACAGAGCCTCCAGTCGTTGTTTTCACTTGAACAGTGACTAACGTGCAGTTAACCTGAGATGTTAATTAACATTAATTCTGGTAGATATGAAATAATCCTCATTTAAAGTAAACTAAGTCACCAGGTGGGCATAGGGAAACCCATAGAACCCTTCCCATGTTCAGAGGATGTCGGTGGGGACATGGGGTTCATTTCCAGAGGTGGCTGGAAGCCTTCAGTCGTCTCACCCACCTTGGGCCCCTGGGAAGGCACCTCCAGCCTCACCGTCACCTCAGCCTGCCCGTGTCACACGTCATTGCGTTCTGGTCTCTGAAGGCCTGTTCACACTCCCTGCCTTTCCTGTCTGTTGCTTTTCCGTGTTTGGGTTTGTCCAGGTGCCCAGGCAGGGCGTCTGGAGTGGTTGCCCGTCTGTTAGGCAGAGGCTGTCGAGCCTCCCGGGAGGGATGTCTGTGTCTTGCAGGTGTGTGGAGCTCAGCCTGCCTAGTGCGCTGCATCCACTGGGGTTTCCTCTCCGGCCCCGTCCCAGCGATGCCCTGGCTTGCGAGCTGTAAAACACCAGGGCCAGGGAGGTTGTTTCTAGAGCTCCCGTCACCTCTAACAGCAAAAATTCTCTTGGATTTTCTGTGTAGAAGCTTGTTTGTATGCCAGACAAGACTTGGAAAAGCCTTTGCAGGTTTGGGGATTGCTTATGTTTTCTAGGCGATAATCTGTCCTTGGTCTGGAAAAATTGGACTTGATGAACTGTCACAAATACCGTCCTGGCTCTTCTGTCTCCAGCAGCAGTGGGAGCAGGCGTGTGGGACGGAGATTGCCTGGTTCTGCTGGGGCCCTGGGCTCAGCCCACTTGCCCGCACCTTCGCTGATGATCACCAGATGGAGTGGGGAGAAGAGGGGTCAGCCCTGGCTGCTCTCAGCTCTGGAAGGAGGGGCCCTTAGACCTTGGTTGTGGGCAAACCACTCCTTGTTCGCCCTCCTAGAATGAGAGAGAGTCTTCACTTTCGACTTCAGAAACAAAGAGAAAGAAACTTTAATTGCAGAGAGCCAAGAGACTGGTGGGGTAACATCCTGCTATTGCGTCGAGTCCTCTTCACGTCACACCCCTTTCATGATGAGTCCCACAGCAGTGCGCAGAATGCGATTGCATGGCTGCGCGACGTGAGGAGGGACGGCAGGGGGAGGCCTTGGGCCCGGCACCCACAGAGGCACCCTCAGAGCCCCTCCGGTCTCATCCTGGTTGCACCTTCCTCCCCGCCCATTCCCTAGGGCGTTTGTGCTAATCGCCTGTCGAGGCATCTCTAAACACTATAGGCTTGCCTGTTTTTGACCTATCTTTAAATGAAGTCGTACTTTTTTCTTTTGTATTGTTTTGCTGCTTTTGCTCAACACTGTGCTCCCGTGAGAGGCTGTCTGCCGTGGCTGTGGCTCCATTTGCTCACTTTCTTTGCTGGATGGTCGTCCCTGTGAAGGCACCAGGATTTATGAATCCATTCTACCACTGATGGACTGTTGGGCTGTGTTCAGGTTGGGGCTGAGCATTCTTCCATGTATATCCTGACTTTTAGTAGAATCTCGAGCAGGAAGTAAAAGGGACTTTTTTGGAAAATCCTCATGGGCCTGCAATGAGCTGGCTGGTCCGCTGGGGTCTGCTGGTCTAGGATGACCTTGGCTGGGGGGGGGTGGCTCCCTGTGGCCTCTCCTGTGGCAGCCAGTCTGGGCTTGCTGTCATGGAGGCAGATGTTTAAGAGAGGAGTTGGAAATGCGCAGACATTTTCAAACCTCTGTTTGGATTAAATGTGTTACTCTCCCATTGGCCAAAGCAGGTCACTGGCCAATTCCAGAGTCAGAGAGGTAGGGACTCCAGGTTCCAGGACAAAGGATGTGGCTTTAAAGATCGCTTACCTGGAGCCGTGAATGCGTCCTTTACCATGAGGGTTTGGTGGAATTCCCAGGATTTTGCCAACTCAGCCGTAGCTCCTGGGGGTGGAGGCAGAGATGGGCACGGTGCCTGCCTTCCTCCCTTTGAGCTTCAAGGCTTGGGTCCTGCCTTGGCGCCAGGTCCTGAAGGCTGGTGCGTTCTGTTATGCCACCGTCCTTAATTGGTGGCATATTTTGCTCCTTAGGTCCTGGGGGAAGGAAATTCTCTGAGAAAGTGTCCCTGTCCTGTTCACTTGAAAGTCCCAGAGAACATTTTTTTTCACTCAGTAGTCAAAGAGGTCTTTTAAAAACATAAATTCATCACTTCTCAGCCTTTTGGTTAAATCAAGCGTAAAAATGTAAATTCAGCCATTTTTCTTCTGTGTTGAAAACCTGCTGCTGGCTTCTCATTGCCCTTGGACTGACACCTGGGATCCTGACCCTCGGGGGGCATGTGGTGTGGTCTCTGCGGGTTTCCCCTGCCTCACTGCATGCTGCCTCCTGGGCATGGATTGGTCTTTGCGGGTTTCCCTATTTCACTGTGTGCTACTTCCTGGGCCTGTTTTGCAGTCCTGGACTCAGGCCTGCCTCCGCCTGGGTGACCTCGGACTCATGTTTGTCCCTGCCTGGGTCCTGGAGCATGTAGCAGACTTTCCTGAATGTTCTTCCTGCACATCTCTGCGTGTTTCCCCTCAGGCTTCAGGTCTGGACAGGGTCCCCTGACTTTCCTGCAGGGGTGCTGTTCCCCGCCCTTGCCACTGTGTCTCCAGCCATCACCCCGCGTTCCTCCCGAGCGCTCAGCACTTCCTGGAAGCAGCTGGCCTTCTTATCTGTTACTGTTGGTCTCTTGCTGTGAGTGTTTGTTTACCAGGACAGGGACGTTGTTTTGTTTACCATGACACGTGATGTGCATGAACGGGGTTTGGCACATAGTAGGGCTGTAATATTTAGTTGTGAGAATGAATGATTCAGGTGCTCATCCTAGTAGTCTATGAAGTTAGCAAGTTATTGTGTGTGTGTGTGTGCGCATGTGCGTGCTCGCACACGTGTGTGAATGAGCTGGACTTGCTCCCTCTTGAAAATGCAGTTCCACATAATATGGTCTTATGTACACACAAAGCAGAGAATAGGATTGAAACAGCAACATCAGTTTCCTTGGTGTAGTTCCTGCTGTTTTCTCATTTTTCAGGGCAGATTGTGTGAGGGTAGAGATGTTTTAGGAATATCATTGTTGAATTTTATACGGTCCCATTAAAATCACTTTATTATGTATTTTTACTGTCTTTGTATTTTTGTTCCAGTCCAACTGGCAGATACTCAGTTATCTGCATAGTTTTATTTTCATTATCCAAAGGCTGAATTTAGGTCTGTTCCAGTTGATTAATGGACGGTAAAGAAAACTTGAAAATTCGGGGATCATTTTGCAAAGATCACATAATTTAATAAACACTAATAGCTGGGGGAATATCCTTGTTCATTTGTTAGAGCGCCTGTCCATTTTTGTTAAGATGAAACACTTTCATATCAAGTGACCACTTTGGGGCAGATTCTGTTTTTATTGGTTTAGGACTTAGTGCCTAAGCATGTTTCCCTTTGTACACCAACCATGTCTCAGGTCTCTCGGTAGACAGAGTTGAAATGTGATGAGCTCTGCCTCCGAGCACCTTTCCATCGTCGTCCAGGGAATTGGGCCCCAGGGAAGTGGGCTCCGGGGAAGCAGCCTCTGGGAAAGGGGACTCCGGGGAAGTGGGCTATGGGGCCTTGGAGGAGCCTTGAAGGAGCCAAATACGAGTTTGCTGCATCTTGAGAATGGTCAGCTTAACCTTGGAAAGCTAGTGTCAGGGTTTGGGGATCAAGGCATCTGAGGGTGTGCATTGTACCAAGAGGATCATGCTGTGTCAGAAATGCCAAAACTCACCGGGCAGTGCCCCAAGGCCAGTGGCTGGGATTGGGTGCTGTATCTGTCATTTGCTTGCACTCATCTTGACTAAGCATCATCTGATCTGCAGTTATCTGCAGCTTCTGCTCCAGTTTCTTTTCTCTGCTCACCTCCCCCAGGGACTTCTGGCGAGCTCCCTCTTCCCGTCTGTGCCAGGGCTCATTCCTTCTGCCTGTGCCTCTTCCAGGGATGTGACCCACTGGACGGTGGTGGCCTGGAGATCCTGGAACGGCGCCTGCGTGTGGGCGTGCACAACGGTCTGGGCTTCGTGCAGAGGCCGCAGGTCGTTGTACTGGTGCCTGAGATGGATGTGGCCTTGACGCGCTCAGCCAGCTTCAGCAGGAAAGTGGTCTCCTCTTCCAAGACCAGGTATTGTCCCCTGGGTCCCCAGGGATGGGTGGGGATGTACAAGGGATCACGATGAAATGAGGTCGTTTGTGCATGTCAGGTGTGGACTCACCCACGGGGGAGTTCTTCCTTGTGTTTCTTTCCTCTTGCTAAATTGTGCCCATTAGGAACCAACCTTGGAGTTGGAAGTTCGGAAAAAGCTCCCCCTTTTTTTCCCATTTGTGCTCTGACAATTTGGGGGTTAGCATTGTGGATGCTTCGAGCTGCGGCTGCTGAGGGTCTGTGGAGGTCTTGCATGCTGCCTTCTAGGCGTACCTTGTGATTAGTTTCTCATAGGACAGAGAATCGGGGCAGCAAGACCTGCTGCTCTGTTTAATCCAGTGCTTCCCAAATCAGGTGTCGCAGACATCACTGCAGGGTGTCGTGCCTTTCCTCTCTTATGGTGCCAGGCAGAGGCCAGGTGTCCTCCGCCGTAGGCCAGCCTTGAAGAAGGAGCCTGCATCCTCTATGGCATTTCCTGGTAACTTGGCCGTATCAGGCCGTATCAAGCTTTGGTAATTTGGAAAGGCGTTGAAAGAGCAGTGAGAGGCCGAGGCGGGAGGATTGCTTGAGCTCAGGAGTTTGAGACCAGTCATGGCAGCATAGTGAGACCCTCATCTCTTAAAAAAAAAGAAAAAAAGCAGTGGTTTGGGGGAATTTCCAGATCATTTGGGAAGAGCATGCAGTGTTACATGGTAGACTTGCTGTGGCAGCAGCACCCCTGTGTCCCCCAGGGTGTCCCCTTGGCTGTTGCTGACAGTGGTCGATGTGGATGAAGGAAAGATGGGAGCCCGAGCTCTAATGCGCCCCCGGTTTGTGTTTCTGACCCAGCTCTGGGAGTCAAGCTCTGGTTTTGAGAAGCCGCCTCCGCCTCCCAGAGATGGTCGGCCACCCTGCGTTTGCGGTCGTCTTCCAGCTGGAGTACGTGTTCAGCAGCCCTGCAGGAGCGGACAGCAATGTAAGAACAGCCTTTTGCACTCAGGTTCCTCTGGCGATGAACTCTGTGCTGAGGATAAATGTAATGGACATGAATGCTTTTTCCATTAAAAAGAGGCATGATTATTATAAATAATAAGTGAAAATCACTTTACGGACATTTACCAGCTAATTGTAAGGAACGTTACGAAGGATACAGACGAGCTGGAGAGGGCAAAGAATGTGGGAAGGGCTTGGAGCCCCCATGCCCTGCTGGGCTCTGCCCTCTGGGCACCTCCGTGGGTTCAGCTGTCCGGAGCTCTCTGAAGCCAGTCCTTTTGGGTTTTGATGGACACTTCATTCTGTAGACATGATTAATTACACATTGACCACTGATGATCAACGTAACCTTCAGTTACTCTCCTCCCCCTGCCTTGGTCTTGCTGTGAGCAGCCCCATCCTGAAGCCACTGAGGGGCTGCCAGCCACGGTCACCTCATTAGCACACAAAAGATAGCACTTCGGAGACTCCGGGGGTTTCAGGAGTTGTGTACCAGGAAACTGAACGAGGACCAAATAGATGGTTCACAAATGACAGGTGCGTTCTGCTGGCTGGGAGTAACGCATAAGTCAGTAAGTTTCATGTATCGTAATCGCGTGAATTCATGATGATTGAATTGGTAATTATTTTGAAAAATGAGGCCGTTTTAATGTATTTTTATATGACAGTAGTGTGGTAAAGCTTGAATTTGCACACGTGAGAGATGGTTTCTCATAGGGAACTTTATATATACCTATAGAATAATAAAAGTAAGAATTTATAGGTCCAGTTGAAAGAAAGAAAATATGTGGACATCATTTATATTAATGTAGATTCTTTGAAAAACCCAAATCCTGCTGTTCTTAATATGTAGTTTTCTGTTTGAAAAAGCCAGTACTATAGTTCCGCCTTTTCCACGGGGCGTTTGTTCCAAGACCCCGGTGGGTGCCTGAAACCTCTGTAGTACTGACCCCTACACGGTACATACTAGGTTTTGTCCTGCATATACATACCTGTGATACAGTTTATAAATTAGGTACAGTAAGATATTTAACAACAATAACAGTAAAATAGAACAATTATAATATACAGTAATACAAGTGAATGTAGTCTCTGTCTCTTCCTCTGCCTCTCAACTGCAGTGGGCGGGTGGTGTCTACAGTGTGGATACGGAGGACGAAGGGATGATTCACGCCCTGGCTGGGACACTGCTCAGAGTGGCATGCAATTTAGGACTTAGGGATTGTTTTCTTCTGGAGTTTTCTATTTAATATTTTCAGACCAAGGTTGACTGAGGGTCACTGAAACTGCAGATCAAGGGTACTTCTGTATAATTTTATTTTATTTTTTTAAACGGAATCTTGCTATATCGCCCAGGCATTCTCAGCTCACTGCAAGCTCCGCCTCCAGGGTTCACGCCGTTCTCCTGCCTCAGCCTCCCAAGTAGCTGGGACTACAGGCACCCGCCACCTCGCCTGGCTAATTTTTTGTATTTTTTAGTAGAGACTTGGTTTCACCGTGTTAGCCAGGATTGTCTCCATCTCCTGACCTCATGATCCACCCGCCTTGGCCTCCCAAAGTGCTGGGATTACAGGTGTGAGCCACTGCACTTGGCCCTTCTGTATCATTTTAACAAGTAAATTAGAAACCAAAAAACGGCTGACAAGACATCTTCCATGGCGACGCGGCCTGCCATTGCGACTGGGCAGCTCTTTCGGGAACAGCCTATGAAGGAGCATGAGGTGCTGAGGACGGTCTTGGGGTGTGCCTCAGGCGGGAGAGCAGCGCGTCGGGGTATAGCTGCCATTTGATGTTTCTAATCTCTTCTGGCAGCGGTGAGCTGACTTTGCCAGTGTCCACTCCTCTGGTCCCTATGATTCCGAGTCCTAATTAGGTGCAGAAATCCAGAGGTGCCAAGTGTTCTGTGGCCTGACGCAGTCACAGTCATTTAATGAAACTGTTCCAGTTCTGCTTTTCTTTACTTATGACCAGAAATTTCAGCTAAAATGCAGCTGTCTGTGAATACCCTTGGGTGGGAGGGGCCTTCTGGGGTGGGTGTGGCTCATGGAGAGGGATGGGGCTGCCCAGGCTGGGGAGTGAGGGAAGAGAAATGGCTTCAGCCCGATGGCTGATGTGTGGTGCCTAGGGGCTGTGAGGGGAGGTGGGGAGGAGCAGGGGGCCTGGCGCCTCACTCGCAGTGTCTTCTAGAGAATATTAATTGTAATTTACTTGTGCTTGTGACATCTGTATGCCAAAACCAAGATGTCTTAGTGACACTTTATTCCTTTTTAACCCTCATCTGAAATTCCTGACAACAGGTGGTTTCGATGGTGGCCGCTTCACGGGCATCTGGGGTGGGGGTGAGGTTGTGAAATCACTCCCTCCCTTCCCCACCCCTCCCCACTCCCCTCCCCAGTCTCCTCCTCTCTCCTCCCCTTGCCTCCCCTCCCCTCCTCTCCCCTCCCGTCCTGTCACCTCCCCTCCCCTTCGCTTCCCAAGACAGAGTCTCACTCTCTCGCCCCTCAGTGGCGCAATCTCGGCTCACTGCAACCTCTGCCTCCCGGGTTCAAGTGATTCTCCAGCCTCAGTCTCTTGAGTAGCTGGGATTTACAGGCACGCGTCACCACGCCTGGCTAATTTGTGTATTTTTAGTAGAGATGGGGTTTTCCCATGTTGGCCAGGCAGGTCTCGGACTCCTGACCTCAAGTGATCTGCCCTCCTTGGCCTCCCAAAGTGCTGGGATTCCAGGCATGAGCCACCGCACCTGGCCAGTCGTCGGTACTTTCTGATGTGCTGGTGGATTGTAACTGGGAATACTGGATTCCACTTTACTGTCATCAAATGCACTTTCCTAGGTGAAATCTGGAATGGAAACATTGCAGTGTATGAAATGACCTTCCATACAAATTGCTTGCTGTGCAGAACCACTGAAAGTGGGTTAAGCATCCAGCGGGTGAAACTGGAATTGAGCGGGACATGAGAGGAGAAAGGCACAATGGCGGGGCCATCTGTGTGACAGTGGCCATGGTAGAGGAACCCAGTGTGCCCCTCCGAAGGCCCAGGGCGGGCCATGGCAGGGCCCTCCCACCTCAGCCACCCCGTCTGCAGCAGCGTCTCCTGGAGCAGCCTTCTTCAGCTGGGTGGGGATTTTTTCAGTGTGGTCATGCATACCGGCTGCAGCGTCCTCCTCCTTGTCTTTGGTGAGGATCCTGCACGGTGGAAGCTGCAAGCACAGCTGAGAACAGGCTGGCTGGTACGATGAGCCCCACGGAGCTTCCCTGGCTGCCAGCTTCCTGGGCAACAGTCTGCTTCTTCTGTATACTCTCCCACAACCCGTTTTGAATTATTCTGAAACAAATTCCAGGCATCATTTTATTCCATCTGTAAACCTTTTGGCATGCCCATTTCGTTTTTTTTTTTTAAACTTTTTTATTATGGGAAATTTCAAAGCTAACGGTGGAGAAGCATGTGGTGCATTCCCTGCACCCACCTCCAACCCCCGATTTACCGCTCATGTCTCATCTCTTTCTCCCGTCCCGTTCCACCCGGGCTGCTGGAGAGCACACCCTAGACATCGCATCCTTTCATCTACAGATGGCTCACCATGTCTCTCCAAAAGACAGGGCTCCTGGAGTGTCACTGTGAACACCACCATCACACCGAACCTTGGCTGCATTTCTCAGTATCATCAACGTCCAGTCAGCCTGGGTGTACATATTTTAAGTATTTTACTTAATCAGAAATGGACAAACCCCAGCAGTGTGCCTTTCCCTGGAAAGTGACTTGTGACAGACGTCTTCCTGCATGAGCCAGGCGGCCTGTCTGTTGTTCCCTGGCAGTGGCTTCCTCATGTTGCCTTTAACTGGAGGATCTGCTCTCCCTGTGGCTCTGCTGCCTTCATCACACACTCCTAATGCTGGGAGAACCAAAATGCACCAGGCTTTTGGCAGTTTCTTCACTTGGCCTCATGCGTCAGATCGGGAGGCAAAAGCCATGGTGTCCAGGGGCACTTTGTGGAAGGATTCATCTGTAAATGGTACACACAGACAAGAAGGAGGAGGCCACCTGGGCTGATGAGAACATGGAACAAATACTGTGTTCAAGACACACCCAGGCACCGGAGTCTGCATGCATTCTTTTGGTCCTGAGTATTTTGTGGTCAGTGGAAACAAACTAGGAACAAAAGTTTTGCGAAGACACACTCATTGATTTTAATCTGCTATTATATTTTTGCATTTTTTAGTAAACAAAGTATCTAGAACCTTTTCCCTGTAATTTTTGTTTGGGTTAGCTGTGAAGAAGCTAAAGAAACTACCAAAGAAGTAGTCCCTCCTGTCCAGACCACTTTCTTCCCAGGATCGTGGGGACAGTGCAACCTCATTTGACTGCCACAGCACTACCTCTTTTGAAATGCTGTATGCATGCAAGTGTGGGCTCCGGAAATGTGTGCTGACTGAATGGGTGATGGAGCAAACTCCCTATGACATGAGCATGAAATGCAACAGGGGTAAACCTGCAAAA
This sequence comes from Piliocolobus tephrosceles, assembly GCF_002776525.5. Lineage (NCBI taxonomy): Eukaryota > Metazoa > Chordata > Mammalia > Primates > Cercopithecidae > Piliocolobus > Piliocolobus tephrosceles. Next base: position 216,034,985 of record NC_045434.1, read on the forward strand.
ATCACCGGATCCAGTGTCTTGGCTGCGTTTCATGTCTGAATAAGTGGGCATCCTCCTGGGCCTCTGGGGGTGAATACAGTCCTTTTCTGTGGGTCACATGACAAAATAACCCTCTCCCCAAATCTCTAAGGGGTGAAGATCTGACTGATTTATTGTTTATGTTTTAACTCATATTCTTGGAACAAAATCGTTGGCCCGTGTTCCAGGTTCCAGGTCTGTTGAACTGATCCATGCGTGTCCTTGATGGCCTTTCCTCCAGTACTGTCCAGCTCAGGATCCTGTCTTGTGTCTGGTTTCTGTGTTTCTTTGGCCTCCTTAAGTCTGGAACAGTTCCTCAGCTTTTTTTTGGTCCTTTATGATTTTATTTTTAATATTTTAGTCTCCCTTCTTCTTTTTTTTTTTGAGATGGAGTCTCGCTCTGTCCCCCAGTCTGGAGTGCAGTGGTGCGACCTCGGCTCACTCAAGCTCCGCCTCCTGAGTTCACGTGATTCTCCTGCCTCAGCCTCCCTAGTAGCTGGAACTACAGGTGCCCGCCACCACGCCTGGCTAAGGTTTTGTATTTTTAGTAGAGACGGGGTTTCACCGTGTTAGCCAGGATGGTCTCGATCTCCTGACCTTGTGATCCGCCTGCCTTGGCCTCCCGAAGTGCTGGGATTACAGGCATGAGCCACCATGCATGGCCTAGTTTCCCTTCTTTTAAAAAATGTTAACGCGAACGTTCCTTGGGTTCATCTGATGCTTCCTCATAGTTGGAGTCAGGTTGTACCTTCCTGGCAGTGGTCCGTGTGAGCGAGGGGCTGTCCTCGGGTCCCACATCCAGGCGTGCACGTGTCCTTCCTGGGCAGGGTTGGTTGTGGTGATCTGTGGTGATATCTCCACTGTAGAGTTACCTTTTTTCCTCCTTGCAGCTAATAAGTGATCTGTGGGGAGTCTCTGAGACCACGTGTGTATCTGCTGCTCATCCGATTGTCCCCCTTGGGTTGGCATCGTTTATGCTTCCTGCAGGAGGAGGAGCCCCAGCCCAGCCTTCCCACAGGCCTGCAGCTGGCACGGCACCTCCCGTCCACAGGGCCCCCCTCCCACTGGTGGGTAGATGGTTGACTCGTCCATCAAGCGCACATGGGTGTGGACTCAGGGATCCCTGTTTTTCCTTTTTTTTTTTTGAGATGGAGTCTCGCTCTGTCACCCGGTCTGGAGTGCAGTGGCCAGATCTGAGCTCAAGCTCCACCTCCCGGGTTTACACCATTCTCCTGCCTCAGCCTCCCGAGTAGCTGGGACTACAGGCGCCCACCACCTCGCCCGGCTAGATTTTTGTATTTTTTAGTAGAGACGGGGTTTCACTGTGTTAGCCAGGATGGTCTCAATCTCCTGACCTCGTGATCTGCCTGTCTCGGCCTCCCAAAATGCTGGGATTATAGGCTTGAGCCACCGCGCCCGGCTGGGATCCCTGTTTTTAAAGTCACTGCTCCTCATTATTTTGGCACTCAAATTGTCCCAGATTTGTCCAGATGGAGTCCTTGAGGCTGGCCCCTGTGTCCTGTGGCATCCTCCGTCCTGTTTGGTGTTTGAGTACTTTCTGGCTTCCCAAGATGCTTCAGGTTCATCCTCATCTCTAACTTATTTTGCCCATTTTTCTATAGAGGTTTTGCATTTTTCATCACATGTTAAAAGTTCTTTGTATGTTAAGGATATTTGCTCTTTATCTGTGATAAATAGTGCAGATATTCAGATATTTTCTCCTCATTTTGTCATTTGTCTTTTTATTTTTTTCTGGCTGTGTAAGCATTAAAACATCTTCTAATGTACTCAGGTATGTAAGTTCTTTGTTTTGTTGTATCTGGATTTTAAGTCAGAGGGAAAAAGCCTTTCTTTGTTCCCCAGTCATAGAGGAATTCACCCATGTTTTCTCCTTGTGCAATGTTTCTCCTGCCCTTTTTTTTTTTTTTTTTTTGTGATATGAGGGATGGATCTGATTTTATCTTTTCCCAGTGGCCTTCTGGTCCCACTACCACTTTCTTAGAAGTCCCCCTTTGCCATAGTGACTTCATGTGCTGTCTTTATCACATACTCTGTCTTTATGGATAGTGCATCTGTTTCTGGACTTTTACTTATTTCGTGGACTGCCCTGTCTGTTAATGTACCATGGCCATACCATTTTAATTCTAGGGGCTCTGTTGTGTGTTTTAGCATTTGGTAAGGCAAGTTCAGCCTTATGGTTCTTCTTTCCCTTGCTTTTCTAGATTTCTTGCATGTTTATTTTTCTGGATGAACTTTTGTATCAAGAGGTCTAGCTCCAAAAAATGCTGATTGGCATTTTAAAAATTGGGATTGCAGTAAATTTATGATTGAATTTAGAAAGTATTTTACAACTCAAGGATGTTTAGTTGCCCTAAGCAAGACTAGGATGTCTTTGCATTTGTTCAAGTCTATTTTTGTGTCTTTCAGCAATGATTTCCAAAATATTTTTAAGTTTTAAAATGTAGATTTTTAACAATTCTTATGAAAATTTTTCATAAGTATTTAATTTTTTGTGCTGCTGTTGTAAATGGGATGTTTTCTCTCATTATATTGTCTAAATTAGCACTGTGTTTTTATTTTGTTTTTGTGGACAGTCATTATTATTTAAACAATTTTACTAGCATTGCATATAGCTCTTATATGCCACATGCTATCTTTAAAATTGAACTTTGTATTTTGAGGTAATTATAGATTCATATTGCAGTTATGAGGAGTAAAGAGGGGAGATTTGTGTCCCCATTCCCTGGTTGCTCCTGTCTTAGTCTGTTTTCTGCTGCTGTAACTGAATACCACAGACTGGGTCATTTACAATGAATAGAAATTTATTGGCTCATGCATGGTTCTGGAGGACGGGAAGTCCAAGATCAAGGTGCCAGCATCTTGTGGGGGCCTTCTTGTTGTGTCACCCCCTGGCGAAAGGGCAAAGAGAGGGTAAGAGAGAGAAAGGGTGACTGAACTCATCCTTGTATAAGAGGCCCATTCCCGAGATAATGGCATTCATCCATTCACTCCGCCCTCATGGCCTCACCACCTCTCATGAGGCCCCACCTCTCAACACAGGTTTGTTGGGGATTAAATTTCCAACACATGCTGTTTGGGGGACATGTTCAAACTGTAGCACCCCAAATGTTACACTGTCTTTTGATGAACAGTAGTTCTGATTTTAAGTCTAGCTGGCCAACTTTTTCTTGCATGTGGGGTGCATTCTGCCTGTTCCAGGGCAGGCAGCTCTTCTCCCGTCCCTCTACTGGCCCTGCCTCATCCTCTTTTGTCCTCTTCCCTCCTTCTGTGCTCTGGGGTCCCAGTGGGGGTGTGGCTGCGGACAGCGTTAGGCTAACTTCTTCCGCTGCTGGTGGCCCGTAATGAAAGAAAACTTCCTGCTCCCAAGTTCCCTAAATCTGAGCTCATAGACACACGGTCTCACAGCAGGCCTGGGGCCAGCCTCACGTGAGCCCCTTCCCTGGTGTAGTCACTGGCATGGGGGAATGGGGTTTCCTGTGGCCCTACTGTGTGGTTGAGGTGGGGGTTGCTTCCTGGAGCCAGGCCTCGTGGAAGGGCAGTGCCCACTGCAATGGATGCTGAGCCCTGAATCTGAGCCCAGTGTTCATTGGCTCTTTAAGACCCAGTGAGGGCAGGGAGGGAAGTGGAGCTAGGGTGAGAAGTAGAAGCCCTACAGTGCCCATGTGCCAGCCGTCGGGCCCCAGACTAGGCTCAGATGGCGGAGAGCTGCATACCTGCCCAACCCAGGCCTTACAGTGCCCGTGTGCCAGTCGCTGGGCCCCAGACTTGCTCCAGAGGGCGGGGAGCTTCACACCTGCCCAACCCAGGCCATGGCTCCGAATGCGTGACAGTTTTGCCATTGCTTCTTTTAGTCATTGTCAATTTGATGCTTGTTTTGCAGAGGACCAAGGCTTTATGAACCCATTACCTTGTGTGAAGAGTTCCACCAGGTTATTTAAATTTCTTTAAAACCATACTGCAGTTATTTTGTTACTCATTTATATTTTTAAAAATGATTATTTCACTCAGTAGAATCAAATGAAAATGTTACCTATTAACCCTTTTCCAGTTTGCCCTGAGAATACTTGGGGCACTTGTGGCTACAGTGTTTATCCGGAGGCAGCTTCGCCGTGAAGTATCTCACTTTTATTATTATTTTAGCATCACTCTGGTATATTGACTTTGGAAACAAAAGACATCATTCTATTTAAAGCATTATGTTTTTAGTAGTGGTATTTCCATGTACAAGATACAGTAATTTTCCGTCACTGAAAATGTCAAATCCTAGAAAATGTAGCATTCCTACACGTAGTGTTAGCATCCTTCTCGAACAGTTTTTGGCCAAAGATTCGTTTGATGAATCTGATTTTTCCCAAATAGACGATTCTGATGATTCAGATGATTCTGTTGTGAGTTCTGTTTAGAAATAATTCCAAGAACAGTTTTTATATTTTATTTTCACATTGAAAATCAGTCAGATTTGCTTCAGCCTCAGAGAGCATGTTTGTGTAAAATTAAATGAGTGCTGGCAGCCAGCTGCGCTTCTTTGTTTTTCTAAATGGGAAAAGGGTTAAATTTCACTCTGCTTTGAGATGACAGCACACAGCCTGTGTCATAGAGGGGTGGAGGAGGTGACCGCCTGTGGTTAGGTTTCCTCTCCCCCAGGAGTGCGTGGGAGCCACTGCCGGGTTTGCTGTCCGTCTCGTTTGGACTCAGTTCTGCATGTACTGGATCGGATCTGAGGACTGTGTAACTTCTGGTTGATGGCATCTGGCTTGTGAACCTCCGCTGTTGCTGGTAGTGGCTGTGCTCGTGTTGTGACCTCTGGGCTCCTCTGAGCAGGTTCTTCCTGCTGCTCAGCCAGGAGGGAGAGGCACCAATGCCAGCCTGGCTGCCTGCCACCCCCCCCCCCCGCTGCTCTTCACCTGGTGGGGCTCAGTCTCTCAGGCCTTGTGAAGTTCGCCTCAAGGGCCAGGAGCTGTGTGTCCTTCAGGGAGAATGCCGGCCAGCGAGTGAGCCATCAGGAAGGACTTGCCCTCAGCCCGTGGCCTGAGCTCCGAGTTCCAGAGCCGCCTGTCGCCTGCGTCCCCTGCCCGTCATGCTGCTGGGGGACACCTGGCTCCACCTCCAAGGATGCTCCTGGGTCTGGGCCTTCCACCATGTGCGGCTGGTTGCTCTGTTTCCTGTGCCTGTGTGGTGGTCATTTCACAGGGCAGTAGCTGCTGCACTGGGTGGATGGTGCCTGCGAGGGGTCAGCCCCGTCCCTGCTGTGGCTCTCACACCACGTGAGTGTGACTGTGTGTGTTCCCAGCCCAGGGCCTGAGCCGCTTTCTTCACGCTTACCTTAGGTCTCCGTCTCCTTCGTCTGTGTAATTATAGACCTACATTTCTCTCTCTTTTTTCTTTCTGTCCTCTGTGATTTGTGTGATACTAGGAACATTCAGAGATGTTTTGACGCAGTAGTTTGTCTTTTTAAAATTTGTCCTCAGCCAAGTGCCACATGTCACCACCATCGAGGTGGTGGGTCCCCTGGGCCCAGCTCTCTATCTGGATAAGTCCTTGAGGCAGTGGAGCGTGAGTGCGCTGCTTGGCGCGGACCCCACCCTGTCATTACCCAGAGAGCGGCCACCATCCCCTTCACTGTGCATTCCTGGTCCCTGGGGCTGGAGGTCCCAGCAGAACCGGGCCCAGGGCCCAAGGCTGGGTGCCCAGGCAGGAGTGAAAAGGTCTCACTGAAAATCTAAAGAAAATGAAGCTCGTGAAGTAATGCAACGTTTTCACCTTCATCTAAGTGAGTTCAGGTTGATCTGAGGACAGAAACCATCAAGGGCCTGTATGACTTTCCAGTGGCTTCTGTAACAAAGCATCACACCCTCCACAGCTCAAAGCAATGGAAACGTGTGACTCTGAGGCCACAGTCCACAATCTGCTCTGCTGGCAAACCCCAGGTATGGTAAGGCTAAGTTCCTCCCCAGGAAAGCCCAGGTGTGGCGGGGCCCAGCCCCTCCTCAGGAAACCCCAGGTGTGGCGGGGTCAAGGTCCTCCTCAAGAAACCCCAGGTGTGATGGAGCCCAGCTCCTCCCCAGGAAACTCCGGTGTGGCAGGGCCGAGGTCCTCCTCAGGAAACCCCAGGTGTGGCAGGG
>NC_045434.1:216041155-216121337 GCF_002776525.5 Piliocolobus tephrosceles
TGTGGCAGGGCCGAGGTCCTCCTCAGGAAACCCCAGGTGTGGCAGGGTCAAGGTCTCCCTCAGGCAAAGCCCAGGTGTGGCAGGCCGAGCTCATCCTCAGGCAAAGCCCACGTGTGGCAGGCCGAGCTCCTTCCGAGGAAACCGCAGGTGTGGCAGGACTGAGTTCCTCAGGAGGTTCTGGGGGATGGGGCCTCCCTGCCTCTTGTGGGTTTTGGGGCTCCTAGCTGTCCTTGGCTTGTGGCCACATCACTCCATTCTCTGCCCCCTCGTCATGTGGCCTCTTCTCTGTGTCTCCCTCTGTGTCCGCCTCTGTGTCTGGTCTGTCTCTCCCCTGCTCCTACAGGGATGCTTGCCATTGGAGTTAGGGCCAGTCTAGATAATGAAGGATGATCTCATCCCGTAACACTGTAACTAATCACATCCGCAGAGACCCTTGTTTCCAATAAAGCCACAGCTACAGGTTCCGGGGATTAGGCTGAGAGCATCTTTTTGGAGGACACATGGAGCCCACCACAGGGACTCTGGTTTGTAGCATTTCCAAAGGCCAAGGGCCTGTTTTCTGTGAGCGGCTTTGCGTGGTAAGTGCAGGTGTGTGTCACTTCTGTTCCACGACAAAACCTGACTCATAATCCAAGTGTATTCCTCATTTGTCTTTTGTGTATTGTGTATTGTGTCTTTGGTGTATTTGTACTTGTGTATTTTGTGCTGTTATACTTAAAAAGTCTAAATGGGAGCAATTCGGTATATTTGGGGCTTTTTTTTTTCTTTTCAGTTTGTGTGAATTCAGACCCGAGTTGGGCAGGAAAAGAAATGATGAAGTAGCTGATGTCATCTCAAGCACTAGAATCCACTGACAGTAGGAGCGTGTTAGAGTCACTCTCGCTCTGCTTGTGCGCTTGGCCTTCTCTGCAGAGCCAGACGGTTTTCGGGCAGTTCCTGTCTGCGGGTCCCTCTGTGGGCTGGCAGTGAGCAAGTGTGGGCAAATACGTGGCAACTGGCTTCCCACCAGGCCCCCATTAGCCTGTTGAGGTCTCAGAAAGAGTGATCAATAACTCTCTCCACGCATTTTTTGTTGTTGTTATTAAAGCTGTTAAGGAAAAACGGATGTTTATGTAACTGACAGATACTTTGCACAGAGGAGATCATCTATTGATGGAGAACCAAAAAGAACTATGAAATTGGAAAATTAGATATTGGAATCACCTAAGTTGAAAATCAGACGTTGTATAGATAGCATGAAAATGTGGCTACCTATTTTACTTTATTTTGTTTTTGATCCTGTAATAATAAACTTCTGCATTTTATGATGATAACTGTTTACAAAAATAGTCTGGACATTGTTGAATCCTTATAGTGACAAGTTTTCCTAATACATTTACAGTAATTTGATTTTTTTTGTTGTTGTTGAGACTGAGTCTCACTATCACCCAGGCTGGAGTGTGGTGGTGTGATCTCGGCTCCCTGCAACCTTCACCTTCTAGGTTCAAGCGATTCTCCTGCCTCAGCCTCCTGAGTAGCTGGGATTACAGGTGCCGGCCACCATGCCCAGCTGATTTTTGTATTTTTAGTTGAGATGGGATTTCCCCATGTCGGCCAGGGTGGTCTTGAACTCCTGACCTCAGGTGATGCATCTGCCTTGGCCTGCCAAAGTGCTGGGATTACAGGCGTGAACCACTGCGCCTGGCTGTAAATTTGATTTTTAAAAAGCAGTGGAGTTAGAATCACCATGTCATTGGTATGCTGTAGTTGCTCAGCACTGTTTTATGATCTGTCGTCAGCTAACTGGATGGGGAACAGGAAGACGTTTTTGTATTTGGCAAATGTTGAAAGTGTGGCTTAGAGTCATATGCTTCCATTTCTTACTTTTCTGATTCTTTCTGTGTCCTCTCCATGGTGTGGGTGTTTTCTCATTGAATTGCCAGGGACCACCTAAATCCCTGCTCACCCTGTGACAGGGGCATGAACGTGGCAGTATCCTGGCCCACGATCTAGAATTTAGCTGCAGCAAAGGGCTCTGCAGAAGTGGATGGTTTGAGGTCCAATTATGATGGGAAAAGAGATTAATGCAAAACAAGATGCAGATTCTGAATTTTTAGGATATAACAGGACGAGATATCATCTGGCAGGAACAGTCTGGAATAGGCTGACTTGGGAGAAACAAGAACTGTTTTCATTTTTGTATTCAAATCTGCCTGTGTATGAACTTGACTGTGGTTTAGCCCAGTATAGACCACGGGGCCGTCTGTGTCTGGATTTCAGAGGCCTTGTGTGCACACATACATGTGGGGATCTGTGTGGGACCTGACTGCAGTCTGGGCAGTGACACTGGTGTGGCTGTTCCCTACTGGCATGTCCAGCCAATTAAGCAAAATCCCTTAGGATTCCTGGCCACCACCGCTGGAGTCTTGCGTCCTCTTTGGCTCTTGGGGCAGCGCAAATTCGCGGATCCCCTGGGCGTCTCTGTTCCTGGTGGATGCTGTGCTCTACCCATTCTAGGCGTCCATTCATTACCAAGAGTGGGACGTGTCCTCCTTCCAGGCCACCCCTTCACTGTGACCATGGCTGTGTTTGCGATGCTGCCTGGGTTCATGCCCTCAGGCAGCATTGTTAAGAGGGATGCCCTTGGCTGCCTTAGCCAAACCCAGGACTGGGAGCAGTGGGGAGCCACCCCATTTTACTTTCATCACCCCCGAAGGGTGCAGCTGTCTCTGTTAGCCAGGGCCAGGGGGAAGCCGTAGGAAGTGGAGCACTGTAGGAGGTGGAGCATTGTAGGAGGTAGAGCACTGTAGGTTAGGAGATGGAGCACTGTAGGAGGTTAGGAGGTGAGGAGGTGGAGCACTGTAGGAGGTGGAGCACTGTAGGAGGTGGAGCATTGTAGGAGGTAGAGCACTATAGGAGATTAGGAGGTGGAGCACTGTAGGATGTGGAGCACTGTAGGAGGTGGAGCAAGGTAGGAGGTGGAGCACTGTAGGAAGTTAGGTGGAGCACGGTAGGAGGTGGAGCACTGTAGGAGATTAGGAGGTGGAGCACGGTATGAGGTGGAGCACGGTAGGAGGTGGAGCACTGTAGGAGGTCAGGAGGTGGAGCACTGTAGGAAGTGGAACCCTGTAGGAGGTGGAGCATTGTGCTCATGGTCCAGTCACCACCTCCTGCTTGGGGACTATTTCTCCTGTGCATGGGACACTGAGGCTGGAAGTCCCAGGTGGAAGTAGACGGCTGCCCCTCCTTCCTCTGGGCTGTTCCAGTGGCTCTCGTCGAGGCAGCGCTCCGCAGTACTCACTGGTCAGTGCAGCTGTGATCTTAGGAGTGGAAAGAGCTGTAACTGGGGCTCCTGGTTGGACCCGCTGTTGCCTGTACCACATGGGCCTCTGGCTGATCGGCCTTCCTGGTGACTTAAGTATGCTCCACCTACCAGGGGGGCCTGCAGGATCTGCCGGCAGGGCCTTGGTCAGAGCCGAGCAGCTCTGGAGTCCTCTTCGACAAGGTGGCTCTGCTGGACTTTGGGGTCTGAAAAAAGACCAGTTCAGTTTCAGTCCTACTTCTTTTTAAGTAAATGGATGAAAATTGGTAATTTTAAAACTCTTTACTCAGTCAAGCCCTGAAACCATGTTTGTGAAAATGACTTTAATGTGGTTGTAACCCAAGGGTTTTCATAGTGTCCTCATTCCTTCCATTTGGCCAGCCATGGAGAAGGAGAAAGAAGGAACAATGCCTGGAATTTGACCCGATCGATTTCCCAATTTCATGAAAGCTACAGATATGAAATGTTCTATGGAAGCTGGAGCTTTGTGGAGAAAATGTGTGCTAATAACGCTGAATTGAATATACATGTGCGTTCTTCATTATTTTATCAAGTTTCTGATGGGGAATTCAAAGTGCTGTTCTTAGTATTTTCCTGATGGATTTGAGTTGTTGTTGGCAAGGTGCAGAGTGTTTACAAACCTATGGAAAGATCCTTATGGGAACAGGGGGTCATAAAACGCTGGTGTTCTCTAAGGGGGAAGCCATCACTACCTTGGGCCAGAAAAGGAGACTCATGGGTGGGCAGGAGTCCTGGTTGGGTTGGTGGGGTCACGTAACTGAAGACTATCTGCGTCCTGCTGTCTGACTGTGGATGCCACGTCCTCCTGCTGCCCCAGTTCCTTTATAAAATGCAACTGACGATCCCTGCCCCTTGCTACGCTGAGCTCTAGTTGAATTTTACACGTGAAAACACTGTTGATTTCCCCTCTCCAGGTGGCTTCTGTGATAACTCATACACCGATGTGCTTTGTTTTAATTCTAGGCAGCTTCGGTCACCTCTCTGTCCAACCTGGCGTGCATGCACATGGTCCGCTGGGCTGTTTGGAACCCCTTGCTGGAAGCCGATTCTGGAAGGGTGACTCTGCCTCTGCAGGGCGGTATCCAGCCCAACCCCTCGCACTGTCTGGTCTACAAGGTACCCTCAGCCAGCATGAGCTCTGAAGAGGTAAATCATTAGGTCTTTCTTATGCATCTCTGGTGAGCTTCTAGCAAGTTCATTCATTTTCAAAAGCAAAAGTTCACAAATATCTTTGCAGATGTTTCATTTACAGAATTTTTTTCATGTCGTGGGTATGCCTTTAGAAAGATTAGTGTGACGTTTTTATGTAAACCTCATAAGACCAGTTTTACCCTGGGTTTTCTCCCTGTTCACATACTGATTTCCTGGGATGACTTGGTGAACCTCCAGCTGATGTGTACACACTTTGCAGCGAGATTCACCTCTGTGGCATGCGCATTTGGAGCACAGGAGCTGGGGCCTTGTGTGGTCTTTGCCAGTAGGTTTTTTGATGGATGAGTGCTGTGGTGGGAGCCAGTTCTGGTTTCTAGCCCTGGCTTATCTTTGTGACTTAATCACTAGTGCTTGTTGCACCTCGGTTGTGTACAAAGGGGTAGGACCACAGCAGAGATTCTCAGGTTTTTTAAAAAAATTCTGAAATGAAATGTTCTCGGCACCCCAATTAAGAAGGCAAAAAAGAGTAGAGCAGAGTGGGTTGAAGTGTGTGTGGGGGTCTCATCCCCAGTCTCCTTGGCCCCAGTGGTGGTGGTGGAGGATGGTTAGTGGTGACCCAGGGCACCACAGACACAGTGCGAGGCCCTGCTCTGGCAGATGCTGGAGTCCATTGGGCTCTCCGAGCTGTGGCAGAGTTTCTGCTTGGGTGCACTGTTTGGTCTTCCCTCACATTCTAAAACATGTCCATTTCAGCAGTGCAAGCAGGAGCTTTTTAGTACTCAGGTGCCTCATTTTTCTAAGGTAAAAGGACTCTGCATGTTATTTCAGTTTGTCACCTCTGTGCTGACTCCAGTGACAGATAATGTGTTCAGTGTTGTTATTGATGATTTGGATAATGCTTGGGGGACCTGAATAAGAGAACAGCTGATTGTGCAGCTTTTCTTCCTATAAGGAATGTGTCTCCTGATGGGACCATATTTTGCTGCACTCCTACATGGTTTGGTTTGAGCCCTTATTATAAAATTGCTGTTAGAAATCCTGAAGCCATTACCGTCTTCCCCTGCCCGCCACTCCCGTGTCCTCCCGTCTCTCCTTGTCTCCTCTCTTCTCTTCCCTCCCCTCTCCTCCCCGCTGGATAGGTATACAAATAAATATTTCTTCTGTTCACTTTTAGGTCTATCATGCCACCATATTGCCCTTAATTTTTAAGCCTTTAAACTATATTGGGGCATGAATGTTTTGAAGGTTTACTATCTTAAGGATGCAAATGTATCAAGTTCTGCCATTTTCCACCAGGAGACCACTTCCAAATCAGGAGTTTCTGACCTCAGCTCTGTTGACATTTGGGCCAGATAATTCTTGGTGTGACGCCGTCCTCTGCACTAGAGGATGCTGAGCAGCATTCCCGGCCTCTGTTCCCTGGGTGCCAGTAGCATCCCCCCAGTTGTGAGAGCCCTGAAAGTCCACAGACAGTGCCAGATGTTTCCTGGGGGGTAAAATTGCCCCTGGTTGAGGGCCACTACTCTAAAGTGATATAATTAACCAAAGCAGTGAACTAACCTTGGTCACAAACTAGACTCACTTTCCTGCCCTGCGAAGGCACTCCTCTGCTTCTGCCTGTATTTCCTGCATAGCTGTGCCAGCCCCTCTCAAGTCAGGTCAGTTGGAAACCTAGGTGTGCCTATCTCTGCCACTGCACCAGCCTCTTCATCTCATTCAGTCGTTCATCACTCAGTGAACTTTTATTGAGTACCTACATATACTCTAAGAAAAAACATCCCTGATCCCATGAGTAGGAGTGGCAGATGTTAATCAAAGAAAAATATAAATAGAATTCAAAGCCTATAACTTTGGGGTAGCAGATTTTAGTTTATGTTGCTGTGCTTATTTCACCGTTATTTACTATGAAATGAAGTCATGTATCATCATGATTATTTACTTTCTTAACTCCTGCCCTTTTCCCTTGAGCAAATAATTGTCTCCCTCTTTTTTTTAAATTGATATCTCCAAAGGCAGCCACTTTCAACTCTTAGCTATGACTTATGGTCTTTACCTTTGTTTTCTAAATAATAGGCTTCTGCTGCTATTTCTTAATTTACAATTTTAGACATTATATATTGAATTCTCATAATGACAGATGAAAATTTTAGCTCCTTTATACATTTCTGTCCATCTTTAAAGCACTCTATCTTCCTACTGCTTGGCCTTGGATTCAGGCACTGTTCAGGGGGCAGCAGAGCTGCTTGGAGGATTGAAAAGGGGGCTCTTCCGGGAAGATACTAGCGAGATCACTGGGGAAGGGCCCTGTAAGGTTGTTTACAAAACCCTGGGTTCACCCGGAAGCTGCACATGTGTGGGTCTGACCCTGAATGGCATACCAAAGACTTTGAGACTGTGGGGTTGACTACTTCCCAGTCCCAGAGCTGCCTGCTGGGTGGAGCCACATGCAGGAGAGATCTGAAGAACTGCACAGGTTTTGAAAATGAAACTGACATTGAAACCACAGCTTACAGGATGTTGGTCAGAAACTGTGTCCTGAACTCAACTGGGTCAATCCTACCTAAATAAAAATACCAGCATTCTTCACAGGATTTAAATGAGACTCTATAATCTCATGTTCAAAGTGTCTATGACATGCTCTAAAATTAATTGTCATACAAAGAACCTGGAAAATACAGCTTGTAGAGAAAAGACATTTAACAGACACCAATACTGAGATGGCCCAAATGTTAGCATTATCAGACAGAGAATTTAAATCAGCCATAATAAAGATGCTCTAGTAAAAAAGAGCAAACACTCTGGAAATAAATGGGAAAGTAGGCTGTCTCAGTAAAGAGATGGAAGACATAAAGAACAATCACATGAAAATTTTAGAACTGAAAAACAAAATAACCAAAATAAAAAACTACTAGATGGCCTAACAGCAGAATGGAGATGGCAAAAGAGTTAGTGAACTTGAAGATAAACCAATAGAAATTTATTCACCCTGAGCAATAGAGAAGAAAATGATTGGAAGACAAGGGGCAAAGCCTCAGCGTTGGCCTGCATGTGCCTACCAAAAAGGCTAGCACCCAGTCCTGGTAGAGGAGACTAGGGTATAGAAAAAAGTACTTGAAAAAATATTGGCTGAAAACTTCCCCAATTTGGCAAAAGACATAAATCTGCAGATCCAAGTTCAGTGAACCCCAGAAATAAATGTGAGGAAATTACACTCGGATAAATCCTATGCAAACTGCTGAAAACTAAAGACGAAGAAGATTCTTAAAAACAGCTATAGAAAAATGACGCATTACAGAGAAATAATAATTTGAGTGACTGTGGATTCCTCATCAGAAACCACTCTGACCAGAAGGAAAGTGGGACATTTTAAAAGTACTAACAGAAAGACCTTGGAACTCAGAATTCTATGTCCAGTAAAACAAACAAACAAAAAACAACAACAAAAAAAACAGAACAAAGGTGTGAAACGAGGACATTCTCAGATGAACTGAAAGTTAGAGCATTCATTGGTAGCAGGTAATTTGCTAAAAGAATCTTCGGACAGAGGGGAAATGATACCAGATAGAAATTTTTAACATCAAGAATGAAGAAAAAACAACAGAAATGGTAAATATAATGTTCTTCTCTTCTTTAAAATATGTTGGATGGTTGAAGCAAAAATTATAACACTGTGGCTGGGCGCGGTGGCTCACGCCTGTAATCCCAGCACTTTGGGAGGCTGAGGTGGGCGGATCACCTGAGGTCAGGAGTTTAAGACCAGCCTGGCCAACATGGTGAAACCCCGTCTCTACTAAAAGTACTGAAATTAGCCAGATGTGGTGGCACATGCCTGTAATCCCAGCTACTCAGGAGGCTGAGGCAAGAGAATCACTTGAACCTGGGAGGCAGAGGTTGCAGTGAGCTGAGATTGCGTCATTGCACTCCAGCCTGGGCAACAGAGCAAGACTCTGTCTCAAAACCAAACCAAAACAAAACTGAACACAGTGTTTGGAGAGATTTTAAAGGTACATAGATGTAATATTTAGAATATTACCTAAACTTAGTTGATAAAGCAATGGCAAGGTTTGAGAAGATTGACTATGATTTTGAAAGTTATGCCTAAGGTAAAATGCTGTCAAATAGCATCACATGATACAGGGAACTCTTTTATGACATGAAAAGTCAATTGATGGAGCACACTTTTATTGTTGTCTTATTTTATGAAAGTGCTGCAGCCACCCCAGCCTTCAGCAACCACTACTCTGATTAGGCAGCAGCCATCAATATCAAGGCACAACCCTCCACCAGCAAAAAGATTACAATGCTCTGGAAGGCTCAGATGATCCTTAGTGGTTTTTTTTTTTTTGAGACTAGGTCTTACCCTGTTGCCCTGGCTGGAGTGCAGTGGCACGATCATAGTTCACTGCAGCCTTGAACTCCTAGGCTCAAGCGATCCTCATACCTCAGCATCCTGAGTAGCTAGGACTACAGGCATGTGCCACCATGCCTGGCTAATGTTTTAATTTTTGTAGAGTTGAGGTCTTGCTGTGTTGCCCAGGATGATCTTGAGCTTCTGGGTTCAAGGGATCCTTCCACCTTGGTCTCCCAGAGTGTTGGGATTATAGGCATGAATCATCATACCTATAATGGCACAATGGTTAGCATTTTTTAGCAAGAAAGTGGCTTTTTTTTTTTTTTTTTTTTAAGTCCTACTCTGTAACCCAGGCTGGAGTGAAGTGGCGCAGTCTCAGCTTACTGCAATCTCCGTCTCCCGGGTTCAAGCGATTCTTCTGGCTCAGCCTCCCAAGTAGCTGGGATTACAGGTGCCTGCCACCACACCCGGCTAATTTTTATATTTTTAGTAGAGATGGAGTTTCATCATGTTGGCCAGGCTGGTCTTGAACTCCTGACCTTAGGTGATCTGTGTGCCTCTCAAAGTGCTGGGACTGCAGACGTGAGTCACTGCACCCGGCCAGCAATAAAGTATTTTTAAATTAAGGTAGGTACAGTACTTTTTTTTTTTTAGACATAATGCTATTACACACTTACTGACTACAGTATAGTGTAAATATAACTTTAAAATCTACTGGGAAACCAAACAATTCAAGTGACGCGCTTTATTGTAGTGGTTTGGAACTGAACTTGCAGTATCTTTGAGGTATGCCTGTAATTACATTACGTGTAAATAGTATAAACACACCAGTTTAAAAGATACCATCAGGCTTAATGAAAGACAAAGCCCAACTATATATTGTCTCTAAGAAATACTTTAAATAAATATAATGTAAATTAAAAGAATGGAAAATATTCTGTTCAAACACTAATTCAAGAAAACTGGAATGGCTATATTACTATCAGACACTATCAGACAAACTAGACTTCAGAATAGAGGAAATTTCCAGGAATTAAGAGAGAGTACACATGATAAAAGGGTTAGTTGCCAAGACATAACAATTCTAAAATTGCTTGCATCTAACATAGAGCTTCAAAATACATGAAGCAAAAACTGATTGAACTGAAAGGAGAAATGGACAAATCCACAATTATAGAGACTTCAACATCCTAAGTAAACAGAGAACAACTAGCTAGACAATCAGCAATGATACGGAAGGACTGAACATCACCATTGACCAACTGGATCGGAATGATAGTGATGGAGCACTCTCCCCAACAACAGCAGGATACACGCTGTTTACAAGTGCACATAGAGCATTCATCAAGATAGACAATATCCTTGGTCATAAAACAAACCTCAGTTTTAAGAGAGTTGAGATTATACAAGATGTATTCTCAGATTATAATGGAATTGAACTAGAAATCAATAACAAAGATAATAAAAATTTTCAACCATTTGGAAATTAAACAATATGTAAAAAATCCATAAATTAAAGAGTAAGCCTCCAGGGAAAATAGAAGATATTGTGAACTTAACAAATATGGAAATACAGCATATCAAAGTTTGTAGGATGCAGCTCAAATATGCTTAGCGTTAGGGGCTTATATTAGAACAGAAAAATGATCTTAATTCAGCGATCTAATCTTTGTCTTTAGAAACTAGAAAAAGAAGATTGAAATAAACCCAAAGCAATTCAGAAGTCAATAACAGCAGAAACCAATGAGATTGAAAACAAAAATAATAGATTAAAAATTTAAAAATAGCAAAAACCCAATGAAACAAAAACCTGTTTGAAAATGGCAGGAAAATTGATGAACTTCTAGCAAGACTGAAAAAGAAAGAAGGGAGGACACGAATTACTAATATTAGGAATGAAAGAAGGAATATCAGTACAGACTCACAGGTGTTTAAAAGGATAAGGGAATACTACGAACAATTCTCTGCACATAAATTTGACAATTTAGGTCAAATGGATGAATGAATATTAAACGCCACACTGCCAAAACTCAGCCAAGATGAAGTAGATGACTTGAGTAGTCCTATAACTAATATATAAATTGAATTCATAGTTTAAAAACTTTTGAAAAAGGGATATTCAGGCCTATTCACTATGAATTCTACTAAACATGTGAAGAAGAAATAATGCCGCTTTTATACAATCTGTTTCAGAAAACAGAAAAGATGGGAGCAATTCCCAACTTATGAAATGAAGCCAGCATTACCCTGATATCAAAACCAGAAAAAGATAGTAATAAGAAAACAGAACTGTGGACCCATATCCTTCATAAACATAGGTGCAAAATAACAAAATATTAGCAGATTGAGTCCAGGGATACGCAAAAAGAATAATACACTATAACCAAGTGGAGCTTTATCCCAAGAATGCAAGTCTGTTTTCTATTTGGAAATCAATAAATGTAATTCATTATAGTAACAGCTTAAAGAAGGAAAACTATATGATCCTGGCAATTGATATTGAAAAAACGTTCGACAATATTCAGCATCAGTTGATGATAAAAACTGAGCAAATTAGTAATACAAGAAAACTTCCTCAGCATGATGAATGGTGTCTACAAAAACTCTTTAGCTAACATCATACTTAATGTTGATGATTAAGTATGGAACAAGTAAAGGATGTCCACTGTTAGCATTCAACGTCATGTTCAGTATTGCATTGGAAGTTGTAGTCAGTGCTGTAAGTCAAGAAAACAAAAGACATACACATTAGAAGGAAGAAACAAAACTGTCCTTATTTGCAGAAAACATGATTGTCCATGTCAAAGATTCTGAGGAATCTACAAAAAAGTCCTTTTGGAATGAGTAAGTGGGTTTAGTGAGGTTGCAGGATAACACAGGAAGTCAACATGAAAAATCAATCCTATTTCTATATACTAGCACTGAAAAATTGAAAGCAAAATGCAGAAACAGTATTATTTACAAAACCTGCCCTCCATGAAATCTGGCAGAATAGATACGGGATCTGTATGCTGAAAACAATAAAACTGTCCTTTTGCTAGTTGTCACTGTGGTTATTCTTAGGTGAAATCAAAGAAGACCTAAATAATTGGAGAGATGTAACATGTGTATGTCTTGGAAAACTCAACATAGTAAAGCTGTCAGTTCTGCCCAAGATTGATCTAGAGATTTTATGCAGTTTTCAGTCAAAATCCCAGCAGGATTTTTTTGGAATTATAGACAAGCAGATTCTGAAATTTATATGGAAAGGTAAAGGAATTAGAAGAGTCAAAATAGTTAAAAAAACAAAAAACAAAAACAGACAGTAAAGTTGGAGGAATCAGACCACACAGAAGGGATTAGATTAATGGAACAGACTAGAGAGTCCAGAAATAAAGTTCGGAAGTGTTTTATGAAATTAAATATATCATATGACCCAGCAGTCCTACTCTTGGAGAAATGAAACCTGTATTCACTCACACAAACACATATGTTTTATAATCACCCAAACCAGAAACAACCCAAATGTTTGCGAGTGAATGGATAAATAAACTGATGCATCCGTACAATAGAATATCACTCAGTAATAAAAAAGAAACATTTGATGTGTATGCAACAACTTGGATGAATCTCCTCAGTCTTACACTAAATGAAAGAAGCTGGTCTCAAAAGTTATACTTTACGTGATTCCACATGACGGACATTTTTTTGACATTCTCGAAAAGACTAAATGACAGTGCTGGGGAAGCAGTCATAGACTGCCCAGGTTAGGCAGGAGCCCGGTGTGGCTGCAGAAGGGCAGGGCAAGGGAGCACCCTGGGGGAATGGGGCTGGCCTGCACCCTGAGTGTGGTGCTGGTTATGTGAATCTGTGTTTGTGTGCCAAAACCCACAGAGCCATAGCCAGAATAAAGATGTCATTTTCACATAGGTCAATGTAAACATTCACAACTCGAGAGAGAGACTGTGATTTCTGCTTGGGTAAGGGTCATTCCATGATCATGTGGTCTGCAGGGCTTTTAGTGCCACGCTAATTGCTTTTTGCTCAAACTACTTGATTATAATCTAAGAACATGTGGTGTCAGAAGCCTCTGATTTCACATAGACTTTATTTTAGGGCAGAGCCTGCTGTTCCTGGTGGGATGGTTCTGACAGGCGTGCTGATGAAGGGAGTGGCCATCACTGCTGTTTTGGTCCGTTGCAGGTGAAGCAGGTGGAGTCGGGTACAGTCCGGTTCCAGTTCTCGTTCGGCTCAGAAGAACACCTGGATGCACCCGCGGAGCCTGTCAGCGGCCCCAAGGCGGAGCGGCAGCCTGCCAGGAAACCACCCACGTCCCCTTCCAGTAAGTGTTTCCAGAGAGCTGACTTGCCAGGCACACAGCAGGCAGTACTTCCATCTGTTCCTGGGGAAACATACTTAGTCCAGTACGGTAATCATCACATTTGTAAGATAATCGCCATAGATTGCCTTAATTGAATCTGTTAGTTGGGTTTTTGCTTAATACCAAGGTGTAGAATTGGACAGTGATGAAGTGTGACCCAGAAGCTTGTTACTTGTGCTTCAGCCCAGAGTCAGCTCAGTTACTTGACAGCTCCCCAATTAAACGTGTAAAAGGACACGTCACATGGGTGCCCTGCAAATGTGGGACCCGAGAAGTAGAGGGTGATGGAGAGCCAAGGACCGCCACCTTGAGTTTGCATTGTTAAAGTAGCCCTCTGTCTACTCACCTTGAAGCCCTGCCTGAAAGTTAGGAGTCTGTGATTTGAGTCTGTGGCTTTAAGAAAGGGAGTCACAATTGGCTGCAAGCAGCAGGGGCTGCCAGCAGAGGTAGAGCCCTGGCCCTGTGGTGGCAGCAAGTCCACATGGTTAGGAGGTTAAAGAGTTCTTGTTGGCTGTCAGCCTAGCTGCTTCTGCTGAGGCAGTACCCTGTGCTCAGAGCCTCTGGGTGTAGACCCATGTCCTGGTTGGGAATTCCACCTGTAGTGAAGTGAGGGGCGGAAGGTACGAGGGAGTGTTGGAGTAGTCCACCTGAATGAGTATGGGGCCTTGGCCCTAGGCGTCTGGAGTTCTCGCCACTGAAAGTTCTAGGCTCCCTAGTCGCAGGTGATGACTTCCTTCTTTCTGCCTGTTCCAGATGGCAAGATAGGGAATGAATAAACGTGCAAGCCTGTGGAGGGAGCTTTGTGCTCCTCTGGGCTCCAGCTGGTGGCGCCCAGGTGTCGAGGTAGGACTTGCTTTCTGTGCTCGGCTGTGGCCCTGAGTCCTGGTGCGAAGCTGCTGGTGCTTCTGTCACTCAGGAGGGGTTTTCTTCGTGGATTGAGACTGTAATTTATGGGAAATGGTCTTGTCGAATTTGATTTTAACAGTTGGTGGAAGTGTTTCTAAGTTGATGAATTTGATTAAGTTGATGACTTTCGGAGATACCTGATACGGTGCAAACGCTATGTAAATTGTACTGTTTAGGGAATAATGACAAGAAAAAAGAGTCTGTACGTGTTTAGTGCAGACACAACCATCCATTAAAAAAAAAAGTGTTTTCAGCCCAAGTCTGGTTGAATTCATAGATGGAGAAACCAGGGATCTACTCTGTACTCTGATTTTTAAGTTACTTAAAAGTACAATAGTAATACATAATGAACATGGTCTTTTGGAATTTTCTGAGCTATCTGAGAATATTCCGGTACCAAAACTTAATAGTTGATTTCTCTGGGACAAACTGCATCGTTGAGTATTTTCCTGGTTTTCAGAGAGGTGATGCATTTGATGGTTTTAATGTTTTTGTTTTTTCAGTGTTTGAGTTTTGTGCCTACCAGCTTGTTCTCAAGATTTCTGTTTACCACCAGTGTGTACATTAATAATCCCATCTTATATAAACGGCACTGAAATGTACAGTATCCCTTATACTAGAATCCCTTGTGGTGGTGGGTGGCATGCAGGCTTTTCCTGTCAGAGTCGGTTTAGAATGAATTTCCAATTTCATTTGATAAAGTTGAGTGCATTCAAGGCATAGGACACACAATTTCAAAAAACTAAACAGAGGGTCATAATAAAGGGTCGTTTAAAGCAACCCATTCCCGGCCGGGCGTGGTGGCGCACGCCTCTAATCCCAGCACTTTGGGAGGCTGAGGTGGGCGGATCACAAGGTCAGGAGATCGAGACCATCCTGGCTAACACAGTGAAACCCCGTCTCTACTAAAAATACAAAAAATTAGCTGGGCGTAGTGGCGGGCGCCTGTAGTCCCAGCTACTCGGGAGGCTGAGGCAGGAGAATGGCGTGAACCTGGGAGGCGGAGCTTACAGTGAGTCGAGATTGTGCCACTGCACTCCAGCCTGGGCAACAGAGTGAGACTCCGTCTCAAAAAAAAAAAAAAAAAAAAGCAACCCATTCCTTGCTTACATCTGGTATCTTTCCTTCTTTGACATACACTCTTTGACATAGTTATATTTTAAAAATAAAATACCTATCAACCTTTAAGAAACATAGTTATGAAAAACAGAGGACCTTAGATTATAAATTGGGTATATTTTGTAATTAAGTGTAAACATGATTAGAGTTATCTCTCAGTATCCATGGGAGACTGGTTCCAGATGCTCAAGTCCCTTATATAAAATGGTGGTATTTGCTGTAATGTACGCACATCCTCCCGTGTACTTTAAATCATCTTTAGGCTACTTACAATACCTAATACAGTGCAAATGCTATGTAAATCGTTGTGGTACTGTTTAGGGAATAATGACAAGAAAAAAAGAGTCTGTACGTGTTCAGTGCAGATACAACCATCCATTTTTTAAAAAATGTTTTCAGTCCAAGGCTGGTTGAATTCATGGATGCAGAACCCTTGGATCTACTCTGTACTCTGATTTTTGATTAAGTTACTTAGAAGTACAATAGTAATACATAATAAACATAGTTTGCCCATGTCTGTAGAAATGCCTGAACAGAGAATGAACCTGTATAGCTAGCTTTCAGGAAAAATATGGCTACCTTCTCTGGAAAGAAATTTTCATGTGTTTAAATTACAATACAGGCCAGGCAAGGTGGCTCATGCCTGTAATCCTAGCACTTTAGAAGGCTGAGGCAGGAGGATCACTTGAGCTCAGGAGTTCAAGACCACCCTGGGCAACATAGCAAGACCCCATCTCTACTAAAAATAAAACAAATTAGCTATGCGCGGTGGTGTGCACCTTTAGTCCCCGCTACTCAAGAGGCTGAGGCAAGAGGATTGGTTGAGCCCGGGAGATTGAGGCTGCAGTGAGCTGTGATTACGCCAGTGCACTCCAGCCTGGGCCAAAGAGCGAGACTTTGTCTCAAAAATAAATAAGTAAATAAAGATATAGTTATGGCACTGGAAAAGAGCAGCTAGTTATGTTTTGAAGACCTTCTAATCAAATTAATTATAAACTCTGATGGGCTGATCCTGTTGTCAGGCTTTTGGGCTGGATCAATCGTGGACGCCGTCTGTGGGCTTTGGTTTTACTTCCCTGGTTGCCCTCATTTCATGAGGCATTTGGAGGAGATTTTAAAACCAGTCTGCCACTGCCTCTGCTTGCCCAGAATGCTTCTTAAACTGATTTTTTTGCCGGGGTTCCTTGAGCTTCTTAGATCTCTAGATTTATAGTTTTCATCACATTTGGAAAAATTGTGGTCATTATTTCTTCACATATTTCTTCTTTCTCTCTCGTCCTCTCATTCAGGCCCCCAATTACAAGTTTATCAGGCTGCCAGAAGTTGTCGCACAGCTCACTGATACTCTGTTCACTTTTATTTATAACCTTCTTTCGCTGCGTGTTTCATTTTAGATAGTTTCTATTGCTGTATCTTCAAGTTCACTTCAAGTTCTTTTCTTCCGGAGTGTTTGATCTGCCATTTATCCCATTCAGTATACCTTTCATCTCAGATATTATAGTTTTAATTGCTAGAAGTTCTGTCTGGGCTTGTTTTATATCTTCCGTGTGTTGACTTAACATGTTCAATGTTTCCTCTGGCTTTTTGAACTTAAGAAATACAGTTATAACTACTTTAATATCCTGGTTTGCTAATTCTGATATCTTTGTCAGTTCAGGATCAGTTTTGATTGATAGATTTTCCTGTTTGGGTTCTGTTTTCCTGCCTCTTTGGATGTCTGATAGCTTTTGATGGACTCCAGATATTGAGAATTTTCTCATATTGGATACTAATATTTTTGTATCTGATAAATATTCTTTTTTTTTTTTTTTGAGACGGAGTCTCGCTGTGTCACCCAGGCTGGAGTGCAGTGGCCGGATCTCAGCTCACTGCAAGCTCCGCCTCCCAGGTTCCCGCCATTCTCCTGCCTCAGCCTCCGGA
Source organism: Piliocolobus tephrosceles (assembly GCF_002776525.5). NCBI lineage: Eukaryota > Metazoa > Chordata > Mammalia > Primates > Cercopithecidae > Piliocolobus > Piliocolobus tephrosceles. Next base: position 216,058,286 of record NC_045434.1, read on the forward strand.
GTAGCTGGAACTACAGGCGCCGCCACCTCGCCCGGCTAGTTTTTTGTGTTTTTTTAGTAGAGACGGGGTTTCACCGTGTTAGCCAGGATGGTCTCGATTTCCTGACCTCGTGATCTGCCCGACTCGGCCTCCCAAAGTGCTGGGATTACAGGCTTAAGCCACCGCACCCGGCCCTGATAAATATTCTTAAGCTTTGAAAATTGTTAGATCCTTTTGGGTCTTGCTTAAAATCTTAAAAGATTTGTTAGGTGAGATCAGATCAGCATTTCGTCTAGGGCTGATTATTTCTCACTGAGATGACAGGTGCCCTCCGAGGGGTCTGCCCGGTGTCCCATGAAGAATGAGGATTACCAGATGGCTGGAGGGAGCAGCGCTATGTCTGCCTGCCCTGTGAAGACCAGGCCCTGTTCCCTGTAATCCTCTCCGGTGGTTCTTTCTCTTTTGGCCTTAGGCAGTTTCCTGATCTGCACTCTACTGAATGCTAGGATGGGACCCTCTGTGCATGGCTGGCGTTCTCTCTGTGTGCTGCTCATCCTGTCGGGGGCAACCTCACTGAACACAGTAAGCTGGGGGCAGGGTAGGCCTTCCCTCTTCTGTTTCCCAGCCCTCGGGATCACTCTCCTTTGTTGCCTGAAGTCCGCTGTCTTGAAAACCACTGTGTTACGTACTTTGTGTTTAAAAGAAAATGTATTTTAGATGGGAGGGTCAGTCTGATCGCTGTTACTCTTCTTGGCCAGAAGTAGAAGTCCTGGACTGTTGTTAATGGTTTCTTGGCTGCTGAAATCATCCCCACCAGGACCGATCAGCCAGGGGTTTGGAAGTGTTTCCTAGCTGCATGTGCTACTTGTGATTCACTCACCATGCTGCTGTTTTCCGGACTTTTGAGTCTTGGCTCTTGCTCTCCGCCTGCTGTGTCTTTCTCCCATGAGCTGCATTTATTTTCTTTTAGGATATATTCCAGGGTTTTTGTTTTGTTTTGTGTTTAGAGATAAATTCTCACTTCATTGCTTTGGCTGGAGTGCATGACATAATCACAGCTTACTGGAACCTTGAACTCCTGAGCTCAAGCAATCCACCTGCCTCAGCCTCCCAAGTAGCTGGGACTACAGGCATTGCCACCATACCTGGCTCAGTTTTTTGTTTTGTAGAGATAAGGTCTTGCTATGTTGTACAGGCTGGTCTTGAACTCCTGGCCTCAAGCAGTCCTCCCGCCTTAGCCTCCCAAAATGCTGGGGTTATTTTTTAATTAAAAAAAATACATAGTCAGGAATAGTCAAGGCAATTTTGAAGAGGGAGGGAGGCTTCACCTTTCTTAGTTTTCAGGCTTACCGTAATGTTCTAATTTCTAGAACAAGTATAGCATTGATACAGAGGGAGATAAATAGATAATGGGACAAAATATAAAGCGTGATATGTGACAACTTGCAGAGAAGGAATATATTAGTTTCTGATTGCTGCTACAACAAATTAGTGACATTGCAACAGGAGCTTATTATCCTAAAATTCTGGAGGTCAGAAGTCCAAAGTGGGTTCTGCAGTCTTAAATTGAGGGCTCAGTGGGGCTGTGCTCCTTCTGGAGGCTCCAGGGGAAAACCCATTTCCTCGCGTTTTCCAGCTGCTGGAGGCGGCCTGTGTCCCTTGGCTCCTTCTTCCATCTTCAAAGGCAGCCGTGCAGCACCTTCCAGTCCCACTCAACCCTGACCCTCCTGCCTCCCTGCCTTTCACTTACAAAGACTGTTGTGAATACATTGGACGCTTCCGGATAACCCGGGGTCATCCCCCCATCTCAGGTCAACTGATGAGCACCTTAGTCCCTTGGCGTTGAACACAGCTATAGGTTCTGAGATTAGGACATGAGTATCTCTGGGGTGACAGCAGTTACTCTGCTTAGCGCAAGGAGTACCAGTCAGTAAATGGCGTGGCGTGATCCCTTGCCCACATGGAAAATATAAAATTCAATCCTAATTTCATGTCATGTACAATAATAAATTCCAGATGGCCTAAAAACCAAAACTTCAGAAATGTTAGAATTAGGAGATTAGAAAGAAGATAGATTATAGAAAGCGGTCCTCCAAATCAATAAGAAATAGACAGCAGGAAAGAAAAATGGACAATGCTCAGCAATTGCTGGGCAATCGTTAACGTTTTCGTCATATGAAGAGGGAATTTATAGAGAAGAAACCGGAATAACCAATAACCATAAGCATATGAAAAAGTGCTCAGTATTACTGGTAATCTGAGAAACGCAAAATAAAATGAGAAACCATTTTATTCCCCTCATATTGGAGAAATCTAGCTGTCTAATAGTGCAAAGGTTCATGAGGATGTGGTTAAAGCAGAACTCTTACCACTGTGGGAAGAATGTGATATGTACAGCCACTTTGAAGAGTGATTTTATAATATTTAGTTAATATTCTACAACTCAGAAATGCCATTTCCAGACGCCTGTTAAAGAGAACTACCAGTTCATATGTACAAGGAGACATGGGTGGGCTCGGCTTCACAGCAGCTTCTAAGTTAAAATTTGAAAACAGTCTGCCGGCTTCCCAGTCAGGGAATGGAAAAACTGACTTATTTGGACAGGGAAATGCTGTGTATCAGTTAAATGAATGATAATAGATCTATGCGTATCATGGTGGGTAAACTTTCACAAAGGCATGTTGAATGAACACACGTTCTGAAAGGAAATGAACAATGTGGTAGCATTTAACTTTCAAAACAATTGCATATATTGCTTATGAATGCATATTTACTAATTGAATATCAGAGCAGTTACTTAATGTCCCTGTCCCTGTTTCCTCAGCTGTAAAATGGGATGGATTAAATACTTAAAGTATGAAAAACAAACTTGAGAAATTTTAGAAAAAGACATTGGAGAATATATTTATGGCCTTTGGGTTAGGAAGACCTTCTTTTTTCTTTTTATGGTTCCATTTTTATTATATTATTATACTTTAAGTTCTAGGGTACATGTGCACAACGTGCAGGTTTGTTACGTATGTATACATGTGCCATGTTGGTGTGCTGCACCCATCAACTCGTCATTTACACTAGGTATATCTCCTAATGCTACCCCTCCCCCCTCCCCCAAACCCACAACAGGCCCCGGTGTGTGATGTTCCCCATCCTGTGTCTAAGTGTTCTCATTGTTCAGTTCCCACCTACGAGTGAGAACATGCGGTGTTTGGTTTTCCGTCCTTGCGATAGTTTGCTGAGAATGACGGTTTCCAGCTTCATCCATGTCCCTACAAAGGACATGAACTCATCCTTTTTTATGGCTGCATAGTATTCCATGGTGTATATGTGCCACATTTTCTTAATCCAGTCTATCATTGATGGACGTTTGGGTTGGTTCAAAGTTTTTGCTATTGTGAATAGTGCTGCAGTAAACATACATGTACATGTGTCTTTATAGCAGCATGATTTATAATCCTTTGGTTATATACCCAGTAATGGGATGGCTGGGTCAAATGGTATTTCTAGTTCTAGATCCTTGAGGAATCGCCACACTGTCTTCCACAGTGGTTGAACTAGTTTATAGTCCCACCAACAGTGTAAAAGTGTTCCTATTTCTCCACATCCTCTCCAGCATCTGTTTCCTGACTTTTTAATGATCACCATTCTAACTGGTGTGAGATGGTATCTCATTGTGGTTTTGATTTGCATTTCTCTGACGGCCAGTGATGATGAGCATTTTTTCATGTGTCTGTTGGCTGCATAAATGTCTTCTTTTGAGAAGTGTCTGTTCATATCCTTTGCCCACTTTTTGATGGGGTTGTTTGATTTTTTCTCGTAAATTTAAGTTCTTTGTAGATTCTGGATATTAGCCCTTTGTCAGATGGGTAGATTGCAAAAATTTTCTCCCATTCTGTAGGTTGCCTGTTCACTATGATGGTAGTTTCTTTTGCTGTGCAGAAGCTCTTTAGTTTAATTAGATCCCATTTGTCAATTTTGGCTTTTGTTGCCATTGCTTTTGGTGTTTTAGACATGAAGTCCTTGCCCATGCCTATGTCCTGAATGGTATTGCCTAGGTTTTCATTTAGGGGTTTTATGGTTTTTGGTCTAACATTTAAGTCTTTAATCATTCTTGAATTAATTTTATTATACTGTGTAAGGAAGGGATCCAGTTTCAGCTTTCTATATATGACTAGCCAGTTTTCCTAGCACCATTTGTTAAATAGGAAATCCTTTCCCCGTTTCTTGTTTTTGTCAGGTTTGTCAAAGATCGATCAGATGATTGTAGATGTGTGGTATTATTTCTGAGGGATGTGTTCTGTTCCATTGGTCTATATCTCTGTTTTGGTACCAGTACTATGCTGTTTTGGTTACTGTAGCCTTTTAGTATAGTTTGAAGTCAGGTAGCATGACCCATCTCATGTGTAGAGACACACATAGCCTCAAAATAAAGGGATGGAGGAAGATCTACCAAGCAAATGGAAAACAAAAAAAAAAGCAGGGGTTGCAATCCTAGTCTCTGATAAAACAGACTTTAAACCAGCAAAGATCAAAAGAGACAAAGAAGGCCATTACATATTGGTAAAGGGATCAATTCAACAAGAAGAGCTAACTATCCTAAATATATATGCACCCAATACAGGAGCACTCAGATTCATAAAGCAAGTCCTTAGAGACCTACAAGGAAGGCCTTCTTAAGCAAGATAGACAAAGCATAAACCAAAAAGAGAAGATTGAGAAATAAGATTACATTAAAATATAAAACTTTTGTGTGAGAAAAGACTCTGTAAACAAAGTTAGAAGACAGACCTCAGACCGAAAGATATTTGCAATACGTATGACCATTAAAAATTAATGAAGGAAGTAAGATGAGAAGATTAGAAAGATTACAGAAAGAGCTCCTCCAAATCAATAAGAAGCAGATAAACAACAGAAAAGAAAAATGGGCAAAGGATAGCAAAGGATTGTGGAGAGGATGAAATGAGTAAAGATACGTCTAGGTGCTCGGGCCTGCCTGGCATGGAGCAGATGCCCAGCGATTGCTGGGTGATTAATAACATTGTCCCTCTGCCACTGCCATTGTGGTTCTTCTGGTTGGCAGCATTGAGGGAAGCGACCACATGTACGTACCCCTTCAACTACTGGTTCAATTAACACTGGCCCAAAATCTTACGGAGGAAGGGGGCCACCAGGGCAGGAGCAGCTGCAGCACATCTCCACGGAGCTGCTCTGGATCCCAGAGTCTTTGATGGGTAAAAACAGCTATCCCTGGATGGGCGCAGTGGCTCACACCTATAATCCCAGCACGTTGGGAGGCTGAGGTGGGAGGATGGCTTGAGGCCAAGAGTTTGAGAGCAGCCTGGGCAACATAGTAAGACCCTGACTCTACAAAAAACTTAAGGCCGGGCACAGTGGCTCATGCCTGTAATCCCAGCACTTTGGGAGGCTGCGGTGGGTATATCACCGAGGTCAGGAGATTGAAACCATCCTGGCTAACACGTTGAAACCCTATCTCTACTGAAAATACAAAAAATTAGCTGGACGTGGTGGCACGTGCCTGTAGTCCCAGCTACTCGGGAGGCTGAGGCAGGAGAATCTCTTGAACCTGGGAGGTAGGCGTTGCAGTGAGCCGAGATCGCACCACTGCACTCCAGCCTGGGCGATAGAGTGAGACTCTGTAGATAGATAGATAGATAGATAGATGTGTGCAGTAGCTGGGTGTGGTAGCATGTGCCTGTAGTCTCAGCTACTTGGGAGGCTGAGGCAGGAGGATTGCTTGAACCCAGGAGTTTGAGGCTGCAGTGAGCTATGATCACATCACTGAACTGTGGCCTGGGCATCAGAGCCAGACTTTGTCTCTAAAAAACAAAAACAAAAACAAAAACAAAAACCCCACAAACAGACAAACAAACACAGCTGGTCCTGACTGCATCCAGGAAAGTAGATTCTGGGTAGGCCCAGAAAGCTCAGTGTTGGCTACGCTTCTACCATTTTATATTAGCCATTCTGCAAGCACTTTAGGGCATGTTGACTCAGATAGGGCTTGTTCAGGTGGTTCTCCTTTTCTCCTACCCCACACTCCATTCAGCAAAGACTTGTGGAGAGTCTGTGATGTGCCAGGTACTTGGTTAGGCTCCTGTCCCAGTGGAGCTTTAAAAACAGACAACAAACTACCAAAACATTAGGTAGCAAGAAGAATCACATGCTATCTGCTGTGGGATGTTAGTGAGGGGAGCTGTGTGTGGGGACAGGGCACTGTGGGAACACTCTGTACCTTCTGCTCAGTACTGCTGAGAATCTAAAAAACTGTTCAAAAAAAGTATTAAAAAAGAGAGAATGACTTGTGGGGAGTTTTTACAGTTATGTCCATCTTGATGTGATTAACTTGTGTTTGGGATTTCTGTTTCTATAATGGAGGCCCAATTATAGAAGAGGTCAGCAAACTTTTTCTGTAAAGTCTAAATAGCAAATATTTTAGGCTTTGTGGGCCAGATGGTCTCCGTCACGGCTACTCATCTCTGCTGGTATATATAGGTCATATGTTAATGAATGAACGTGGCTGTGTTCTAATAAAACTTTATTGATACACACAGATTGTGAGCCGAATCACCCCGTGGACCATAGTTTGCAGACTCCTGATCTGTAGCTTTTTCTTGTCATGTCATAATCAGGAGGAAGCTGTCCATCTTTTTCTGGGCTTTAAAATAGTTTAAACAAAAGGCAAGACCTGTTTCTTGAAGGTCTGATAAAACTCTGTGAAACCACTGAAGGGATTTTTGACAACCAATTACATTTCTTTTCATGGTTATTGATCTATTTATGTTTTCTACCTCATCTTGTGTTAACTTTTGGGATACACATCCTCTAAAACAAATGGCCAATTTCCTTTAATTTACAAGGATGCTGGATAAAGTTTGTAACTAATTTAAACATTCAGTATGCGCCTGTGATTAGATTTCTTCCTTCGCTTTCTATCTTGGGAGGACTCTTCCTTTTTCGGTCAGGCTTATGAGAGGTTTATATATTTCATTAGTCTCTTCAAAGAATCAGCTGTTACTTTTACTTATTGGTTCTCTTGTTTTTAAGTTATTAATTTTTCTTTAATCTGAATTTAATTCTATATTTTATCTTTATTAACTTCACCCACTTTGGAAAAGTGGAATTCTTAGCTTATTTTCTCATTGTGTTTAGTAATAAAATCATTTAAGATTCTGCAATTTTCTTCCAAGTACATCTTTTACCCCATTTCACAGGTTTTGATTTGGAGTGTTGTTTCCTACATTGTTGAGTTCCATTTTTATTTCCTTTTTACCTACAACTTGAATATGTCTTTAAATATTCCCGCATATAAAAAGGCATGTGTTAAACTTTCCTAGCCCTCTCTTATGGAAACCTGTACTCATCTGTAAAGCCCTGCAGAGGGTTCTGGTCCATGGCAGAGCTTTGTTTTCAGCATCCCGCAGCCCTTTGCAGATATCACCTTTTATTTTATATCCTTGTGTATTGTCTGATTCCTTCCTTCCCTGCCACTGTTCTTAGAGGGTATTAGTCGAATTTGCTATGGTAACAAATAATCTCCAGATCTCGGTAGCTTAAAATAAAAAGATTTATTTCTCACCCTTGCTGTGTGCGCATTGCAGTTGGTGGTGGCTCTGTTCATCCTGGTCCCAAAGGGTGTTCGCCGTCTTGAATATTGTTGGGTTGCGCCAGCAGGAAAGGGAGGCCTTGGGCGGATCTTGTACCATTAGTTACTGCTCTGGCCCGGAAATGGCACATGTCTCTTTTCCTTCTCCCTGGTTAGAAGTAGCCACGTGGCCTCCCAAGTCACAAGGGGACTGGGAACTGACTCATCTTATGCCTGGAAGGTAAAGAGGTGGGGATAGTTGGTGCATTTATTTGCTCCACACTGGAGAGTCTATCATTGAAGCAGCTCATGGTGGGAACTGTTTCATTCATCTGTACATTGCCTGATGAGTCCTGGCCCACAGTAAAACATTCAGTACATATTTGTAGAGTGAATGAATTAACCAAAACCCTTTAATATACAAGGGAGAGAAACCTGACTCAAAATAGCTTCAACAAAAGAGAATGTATTGGCTCATGTGTCAGAAAAGCCTAGAGGTAGAGCTGATGTTAGGCATGGCTGGATCCCGGCACTCAAAGGATGCCATTAAGACTCCATCTGTTCATCTCTCTCCCCCATGCCCCTACCCCTCCCCTTTAAGCTCCTTTCTTCATTGTTGGCTTCTTTCCAGGTAGAGCTGCTCCACACGGTGAGCCCAGGAGCTCCTAGGTAATCCTGGACCTAGGAATCCCAACAGAAAGGCCCTGACTGAGTCAGTTGTTCCAGTGGGAGTCCTCCTGTCTTTACCGTGTAACCCCTGATGGGGATGGGGGTGGGGACAGTTGGTCTTGGTCACACACCTTTCTTGGTACGGGGGTTGGGCCCACCCTTGACTGTATGGTTAAGGGCTGGGAGGGTGATTCCCTAAAGGAAAACCACCAGAAGAGAGTATGGATTCAGGGTGGGTGAAACTGGCAGATCATGGCTGCCCCTGGGTTGGGGCTCCTGGTCTCCCCATCCCAGCTTTGCATTTTGCCGTCAGCGAATGCATAGACTTGAGTAGTTCCTGCCACTCTTTCCCACTCTTTCTTTTGTTTGAGAAGGACAAAGACGGGTGAGAAGCAGCCTGTCCTCCTTCTAGAAGCCTGCTGTGCTTTTAGTAGAGATGGGGTTTCGCCATGTTGGCCAGGCTGCTCTTGAACTCCCGACCTCAGGTGATCCACCCACCTCGGCCCCTGGGTGCTGGAATTACAGGCATGAGCCACCACACCCAGCCTAGCTTGACTTCTTAAGATGCAGAGCTGTTGGGAACAATGCTTTGAGTTCCTCACCAGAAGATTTACTGTCATATCCTTGGCAGAGAGGAGTATGCCTTGGTTATTGGAAGGCCCAGGAGTCGAACGGTGGTGCAAATGAGCTGTAGCAGCATAATCTACTTCTCAGTCGCTGTTTGGGGACCAGCAAATCTACATGGATGGACCCTGATTTCACTGGGTTTATTTAATTTGGATTTATGGCTGCATTCATGTCACATTAAATGATTACCTTCAGCCCAGGTTCCAAGCATCAGAAGATATTGCCTCTCAAAACCCAGTATAAGAGACTTTTAAATATCCACTAGTGTTTAACTTATGATGGAAACTTTTCATATTTCAGTATTTCACCAACTTATATGGTTCCTTTGGAGATCTTAATGATATGCGGCTGTCACTTTAAGTGAGGTACTTTGGCTCTCGGTTATGAATAATCCCTTTTTATTTTCTCTGTAACATTGCAAGGGAGCAAAGGTTCATTCATCTTTTACCATGGAAGAGTTGCATTGAGCCGCTAGAGGGCACCCAGTCTTTATTTTTTTGTAACTTGGAATTTCCCTGACCCATATTTTGCTTTTGAACTTTCTTCTGGTGGTGTCAGAATTTTGGTTTGTTTGCTTAATAGATTTGCAAACAGCCATGTAGAAGGGATCATTGCAAACATGTAATTGTGGTGTTGCCCAGGACACGTGGAGTTAGATTCCTGCCCGGTGGTGCCTGCTGTGCTGCTAGCTGGTCTGGAACATCCTCTCCCACAGGTAGCGTCTCCCTTGCCCTGGGTCAGGGTGGTTCAGTCAATTACATGGTGGTGGGGGAGAGTCTAAGGCCACGGAAGAGCTTTTTGGCCACCCTCTAACCAAGGAATGGAAGTTTGTGTGCAGGTGGTAAGGGTGCATTTTGCTGGAGAATTAGTGGGAGCGTGGGTCAGAGCAAGGCTTTGATAAGGGAGGTGACGCTTCTGAAACTGATCCTGGAGGTGACCCCAGCTCAGGACTCTGGCGAGTCATGGAACCCCCCCTGTTCCTGGGCTGCCTGCGATCTGGACTCCTGCAACACAGAGTCCTGTGCTCACTCATCATCCAGTTGTCCCTTGATCTCTGCTTAGGTTTTGCTCATTTTCCGATTCCTGTTTTCAAACTCGTAGGAAGAATGAGTTTTTAGCTACAGACAGTTAGGAATAAAGGCCGTTCAGGTGGGTCTGCCGTGTGACTTCTGAGTGTCTAGCGTACCGCTGGATACGGACTCTCCTTTATTTTCACGGCCTGATGATAGGAAGCTGCTTGTTGCAACCCTTCTTGAAACCCCAGAGACTGCATCTTTACTAGCGATGGTCCTTCCTTTTCCCCTGCCTTTCGGGGCCATCTGTTTAGCCCTGTTCATAGCAGGGCCACACTCTACCCGCAAGAGCCAAGGCCCGAGCCTGGCCCATCCCTGCCTTCCGCCAGCTGCCATGAGTTGCTAAGCAACAGCCTCTTCATGTTGCCCCCCCTCCCTCCTCCCTCAGGACTTGTCTCTCCCACAGAATTGCTGACCCCATAGTTAAAGACAGGCAGCTTTGCTCAGCTGGGCAGTTGCTCAGTGAAATGAACATTTTCCTCTGTGAAGACCCCTCATCCAGCCCTCTGCTGACCCCAGTTTGCTCAGTGGCAGGCTGGCAGCACAGCCAGGCCCAGGAGGACAGGTGCGTTTCAGGGCGGAGCGGGGGGTCCACCTGGCTCCTGCTGGGGCAGTCGGGCCACAGGGGACTGGTGCTGTGGGGACCCCGTTCACACCCTGTTCACGTTTCCAGAAAGGACACGTTTGGCCTCCATGCATGTGTCCTGATGTCTCGAGAGGCCCGTTCTCCCTTCAGCCTAGGAAGACACCTCAATGAAGACCACAGCCCCGTCCTCCACTGAGCTGTTTCCTTATCTTCATTTCTTTCTATGGTCCTGTCATAGTACAGGCGTCTGATAAAATGTTTGTTGGAAAATGAATCCGTGGACATGGGAAAGTAGAGGTGGTCAAAACACATCCTTCCTTTCCCCTTGCTTCTAGTTTCACTTTTTAATTGGCAACACTGCATGCATATTGAAAAGTTATGTGGCTTGAGGGGATAGATAGCTGTCCAGTGAAACCCTAGGTCAGGACGTGGACACTGCAGCCCGGCAGCTCCGGGACCCCTTCGTGTAGTCAGTACTTTTTATTTTCTTGAGAGAAGACCTCACTCTGTTGCCCAGGCTGGAGTGCAGTGGCGCAGTCATGGCTCACTGCGGCTTCTACCTTCCAGGCCCAAGCGATCCTCCCGCCTCTGCCTACCGTGTAGCTGGGACCACAGATGCATGCCACCACACCAGGCTTTTTTTGTGTGTGTATGTAGATGAGATTTTGCCATGTTGCTCAGGCTGATCTTGAATTTCTGGACTCAAACACTCCTGCCTTGGCCTCCCAAAGTGCTGGGATTACAGGCACAAGCTACCATGTCTAGCTGGTAGTCAGTACTTTTAATCTGTCTGGTGAGGTGACGCGGGAAGTGAGAGAGGGTTGCTGGTGGGGGGCCGCCTTCTGCCCCAGCCCATCCCTGTTCGTCTCCTGGCCCGCATGGGTGATGAAGAAGTGAAGCCCCGTGCGCTTCCTTTGTGGGGAGCTGCATGCCTGGTGGCCATGGGCTTGGCTGGAGAGCTCCTTCCTCTGTTTTGGGCTATGATTTTAGTGGTATCATTACTCTGGGTAACAATGTTCTTTTCTGTTCTCTGCCTTATGTATAGAATTATCTCCCTGGGGGTGGAGGAAGGAGGAATTCTGAGGAATCTTGTCCTTGTGAGCATGTGTGAGCATTATTTTTCACCATATAACTTTTGCCGTTCAAATCACCCACAATGCTGAGAGCCGTGGGCTTGAGGGCGTGACCCTCTCTCTTGTGTGTAGATGTGTGTGGGTTGCGTGCTCTTGCAGGTCCCCCTCCAGGCGAGTGCAGAGGCAGTGTGAAGATGCTCTGTGTGACCAGGTGGGACGTGCGGCCCTCCCAGGGTTGGGGTCGGAGTGCAGGCCCTGCCTTGCCTCCTGAGGCCTGCGTTGTAGTTGAGTGCAGGGCTTTTGAGTTTCTGGAAGCTAAATTGACAGAAGAGTAGACACTTGAGATTTTGTTGACTGAGGTTTTCAGCAAGTGGAGACTGGAGAGTGATAGAGCATCAGGGAAAAGGAATCTTCAGAAAGGTGGCAAAACCTGCCGCGGTGGGAAGTCTAAGTTTTTCTTCATCTCTGGCAATCCATGTGGACCATTTCTGGACCACAGTTGGCTCTGGGGTCCCGGGAAACCAGTGACTTAGTCTCTTCCTGCTCTTCTCAGATCTGGCTCTGGGCCAGAGGTGTGTGCTGGCGACCCCATCTCAGGGCCCCGCTGGCCACGAGCTTCTTGGAGCAGCCAAGGAAGAGCTGAGTCTCTGTGCTTTCTTTTTTTTATTGAGATGGAGTCTAACTCTTTTTGCCCAGACTGGAGTACAGTGGCGTGATCTCTGCACACTGCAACCTCCGCCTCCTGGGTTCAAACAATTCTCCTGCCTTAGCCTCCCGAGTAGCTAGGATTACAGGCAGGCGCCACCATGTCTGGCTAATTTTTGTATTTTTAGTAGAGACGGGGCTTCACCATGTTGGCCAGGCTCTGTGCTCTTCTTCTTAACACCAGGTTATTTCCCTGAAACCAGGGTCCTGTGGTGGCTCAGCCACTGATTCCCCCTCCCAGTGAGGGAGCCCAGGCCTCTGCCACAGGGGTGTGAACGGAGGGGCTCCGTGTTGGGAGAGGCACCTGATTGTGCTGCTTGCCGTGGAGGTCTCAGCTTTCTGCTCTGTGCTGTGTTACTACTTCAGGCTCCGTCAGGGACCTACAGGTGTGTCTTATAATGACTGTTAAACTAAATTTTAATTTACTTTAAGTTTTACGGGTAATGTACAGATACGTTTCCTAGCATGTCTAATGGGCGTGGTTACCACACATTTGCCAGCACACCTGCATACACTGTGGGTTTCTTTCATTTTTCTCTCTAATGTTGTCAACCTGAAACGAGCCACGGGCACGGACTCTCCACAGTGAAGTTGCTTTGGGGCTAGCAGGGTGTTGTAGCCTGGGCTGTGTGTGCAGGGTCAGACTGTAGGTGCCTCCGGGGGCTTGGAGCAAAGGAGAGATTTTAAAACCAAACAGGAGACATTTACGTAAGCTGTCTAGAAACAAAGACCCTTGGGGACAGGGGCTTTTTGTGGGGGTTGGGGGAGCACAGCAAGTCGGTTTGTTGTCAGGCAGGTGTCCCTGATCTGGAGTGCTGTGGTTTGGAGAGACTCCTGCCTTGTTACGGTCCTAGGCACTCGTGTGGGAGGGCCCCTCCTTCATGGCTATGCAAATTAACCTGCTCTAGTCACTTTTGTTTGTTTGTTTTTTATTTTATTGTTTTTGAGGCGGAGTCTGGCTGTCACCTAGGCCGGAGTGCAGTGGCGTGATCTCAGCTCACTGCAAGCTCCGCCTCCGGGGTTCACGCCATTCTCCTGCCTCAGCCTCCCAAGTAGCTGGGACTACAGGTGCCCGCCACCACGCCCGGCTAATTTTTTGTATTTTTAGTAGAGATGGGGTTTCACTGTGTTAGCCAGGATGGTCTTGATCTCCTGACTTCGTGATCCGCCCGTCTCGGCCTCTCAAGTGCTGGGATTATAGGCGTGAGCCACCGTGCCCGGCCTCTAGTCACTTTTTAACTTGCCTCGGCTGCCTTCCCAGGTCCGCACACACTGGCTGGCCTCCTCCTATCCCATTGCTCCCCTGCCCCACGCAGGATCTGCCGGGTTCTGCTGAGGTAGCTTCCATTTGCAGGAGCACCTGGGTGTGTCTGATGATGATTTGCTGTTGTCGCAGCGCTGCCCCAGACAGCCTTGTGCTCGTCCGTCTGCTCACCACAGCTGCTCCTTCCTGTGTCCTGTGCACACGCGTGCTGCTCCCAGTTCAGTTGCTGACCCAGATGCTTGTCAGCTGAGTCCTGTTATGTGGCGGAAGTCAGGCTTCCCAGACTCCACCATGGTTTTTGGAGACTCCTGGGGCCTGGAGTACAGCGGGTGCTCCCTGGTGGCCACGCTGTCCTCTGGGCAGGACTGAGAGTGTAGTTTGGGAAGCACCTTAACCCATAACCACATCGAACATTAAAACAAAGAGATTCAAAACTGAGTTATTTCGTGGCCCTGGTGTATCTCTTCCTGCTGTGCTTCAGTGGATGGATCTGTGTTTGGGGACCTGGGGCTCTGGGCTTCCCACCAGGTGTCTTTTTAAATGGCCACCTTTAATGGCCTTTTTAAATGGCCTTTTAGGTAGGTTTACTCTCTTGGAAGAAAAAATTGCATAAGTCATTATATAAAGAGTTACTTGAAAAAACTTTCCATGCTGTATGCAAATTTGAGACGATGGGGAAATAAAGTACATGTGAGAAGTTCGGATGGGCTTGGAAGGTTTAACTTTTCATCCAGGCTTTCCTCCCCGAGAGGACGCACACAGGCGCAGAGAGCTGGCCCCTGAGTGCCCGCTGTCTCTGCTGAAGATAATGGAGCCATTTCCGGCAATTTGTCCTCATTATCAAAATCAGCCTGCGGAGTTTTCCGAGTTCCCATTTACGGAGGAGCGGAGTGGAACTGCGCTTGCTGCTCTGCTGTCTCATCTTTCAGGCTGTTTCTGGGAGGAGGTGGGCAGGGGGTTGCTGCACGGAGCTCTGAAATGGACTGGAAGAGGCACTCAGAGAAGCTGGGGAGAGGCACCGGCTTTGAGGACAGCTGGGTCCCCGCAGAATCCTCATCCGCGTTGTGCTTTTAGTGAGAAGATATTTCCTGGGGAAGCAGAGCTTGCTAGATCATTTGCTAACTCCCTCCGAGTGCGTGAGCTCATTTATAGAAGGGCAGGTTCCCCTGACCAGAGTCTTTGCGCTCCTTGGAGCCACGTTACTGTGGCTGGTTACAGAGGAGCTGGGCGGGCCAAATGGGCACTGCCCAGGAGGTGGTTGGACTGGGAGCTGTGCCCGCTGGACTGGGCAGTTGGATCCTCTGAGGGTTGAGGGCTCCCTCTGGCCTTGCCCGCACTGCCTTCCACCCACCCACAGGCCCTTAGCAGAGTCTCCACCAGATCCCGCAGCTGGGGAAGCACCTCCTTGGATAGGTTCCGAGAGCTGCTGGGAGAGGCACGGCGGGGATTGGCTCTGATGGTCACGCAGCTCTGGTGTTAGGGCAGTGCTTTCTGGATTTGGTTTCTCCTTGGTCAACAGTGTTTTCCTTGTTGTTTTTGTTTTGTTGGGATTCAGAGCGGAACAGGAAGTGACTGGGCAGTCTCTATCCAGAGTGCCCAGCGTTTGACGTCACAGGCCTCTGTGCTGTGTGCTTGGTCTGTAGGTCCCGTGAGTGCCGGCCCGTGCTGTGAGCTGCAGGAATTCAGGATTCCAGGACATACAGGAGATTTGTTTGCCCAACCTTCATGGCAGCAGAGGCCACAGCAGAGGGAGGGAAGGCGCGCTGCTGGGCCCAAGATGTGGGCCACATGGGGGTGATGGCAGATGGGACAGAGCCATGGGGGAGCCTGATTTCTCCGGAGGTCTGGGTTATCCTGGAAGTCCAATGGGGAGTGGTGGTGTCTGCTGCAGCGGAGAGTCCTGTCACCGTGAAGGAGGCTGTCATGAGCCAGGCCGGGACAGGACATGGGCTGGAGTCTGGGCTCTGGGCCTCAGGGAAGCCAGGCAGATGACTCAGTGCATGGGGCTCCCACCCTGGCCTCTGAGTGGGCGGAGGTGGCCCCGTCAGGATGGGCTTAGGGTCTGGCTTGGTGGTGTCACGGCAGGCAGAGGCAGATGGTGGTGCATGTGAAATACCATAAGAAGCCTGGTGGGTTTCAGAGACTCCAGTGATGCTGGTGCTTCCTCCTGCTGAGGTGCAGGGGCTGAGCGCCCTGGGGCTGCTGGGCCATGAGGTGTCCATGTGGCCTGGGGAGGGGTTGCAGACGCAGCACAAATGCCAGCTAGGGTGAGGCGGGGCTGGGCAGGTACAGGTGGCCCTGAGATGAGGCTGCTGGCTCTGTAAGCAGCCCCTGGATGCTTGGGAGGCAGCCATGGCCTCATAAAGGGCAAAGGCTGTTCTCAGTCCCTGGCTCCAGGGGGACCACATGAAGGGCTGGCCTTGCCTCCCCAGGTGGGCCTCCCAGTGTTACCGGGCCCGCATGGAGAATCCTCAGCAGGACCTGGAGGACAGCTTGTGCTTAGTGGGCGTTTGCGAGGCTGTGAGCCATGTTGGCAGCTCCTGCTCAGGAGCTTCTCAGTTAACAAGATAGCCTGAGTCAGGGAGCTGCAAGACCGGGGCAGCCTCAGACCCCAGCTCTTCCGGGCAAGGAAGATGCAAAGATGACAGGTGAGGAGAAGCGCGTTAGGGAGCTCCAGGCACCCCGTGCTGCGAGACCTCCTGGCCTAGGAAGAACAAGGGATGCATCCCGCGAGGACGAGGCCGGCTGCACCCCCTCTCCTGGCTGCTGGTGCATGCCAAGGCTCTAGACAGACAGTGACGCTTTTGGGTGGCACCGTTGCTGCTGTTGATCCTGAGCAGTAACCAGCAGCCGCCCCGTTACAGACAAGGTGGTAAGGTCTGTGGAGACCTGACTACCTGGGGGTCCAGGGGCCCACCGCCCCCTACACAGGCTGACACATTCCCTCTCCTGCCCCACTGTGCTTCCTTCTAGGCCCGCCAGCGCCAGCACCTCGAGGTGTCGCTGCCCCGCAGGACTCGCCTGTGGGACCAGGGGTAAGTCCAGGCCCCCCACGGCCTCCTTCAGAATTCCAGAGTCAATTACTTGCAAGAAAACCCTCTGTCCCTGCTTAAGCACAGTTGCCCCCTGTGTGCTTCTGTGTGGCTGGGGAGGATTGCTGGCGGCAGCGGGGTGTCCCCTCCTGCCCTGTCTATGCACTCCCAGTGCGGGCTTTTAGTGGGGCTGCTGCTCGAAACCCCTATGTTGCTGTATAGGGCATCTCCACGTCTCCCTGGCGGTTACATCTCATGGTGGCAACTCTTTCAGGACTGGATGGCCTTCTCTTTTTCTGAGAGACACCGAGGTGTGGTCCTCACCCTCTTTGCTCTCCAGACTAACTCCACCAGGAGCGGTGCCTGGCAGCTATTGGCGTCCAGGGCACCCGCCAGGCACCCTTGGCCCTGTAGGCCAAGCAGCCAGTGCTGGTGGAGACCGGCACTGTTCTGAGAACCACGAGCAGCTGGCAGCTGCATGTCCGACGGCGTAGGTCCCCATAACGCTGGGGCTTCCTGGGTGGGAGGAGAGGCTCCTTCCCGCTGGGCCGTTGCCCGCCAGCGGTCTGAGCCGAACTCCTGCTTGGCTGCCATTCTGGAGTCCCGAGACACCCGTGGTGCTCACCTGTGGCTCCAGGCTGGCCTTGGCTGTGTCATTTCGAGTGATGTCAGATGTGGCTTGTTCCTGCTGATGACTTTGTCTGCCAGCATCACCCTCAAAATTGACTTTCTAGAAAAGTTGACTAATTCAGCATCCAAGGCTGTCTCTAGGAAGCAGCTTTAGTGTGTCATCTGCAGCGGGAAGCCGGATCACGAATGAAGAATACTGGATTCCCCTAAAGGCACGAGTCTGTGCACGGCCTCCCGGGCTTCCCTGCTGGCCCAACCTGGCATTTTCCCTGGAGCAGTTTCTATGTGACCCTGAGCGGTCACAATACCTTGCGGGGTCTGAGGAAGCTGGGCAGGCCCCAAAGATCTCTGCTCCCTGAAGATTCTGCTAGGGTCCCCTGGGGATGCTTCACGCACCCCGCCCCCCATTCGTTCCTCAGTGCCTCCTCATACATTGGGGCCTCTCTGCCAGCACCTGGTGTGGGCCAGCCATCATTGCGGGCAGTGAATGTCTCAGGTGCTGGCTGTGTGTCCTGGAGTTAGAGTCCAGGTTTGAGATCTGTGTCTTCAGTAGTGCCTGGGCCCCCAGCCCTCGGCATCAAGGTGGTCATTGCCTTAACAGGGAGGTTTGTTCGATAGGAGTGCAGGCAGCTAGAATCAGCAGGGCCTTGGAGGTGCTCAGTCCAGTGCTGGCAAGGGACAGAGAGGCACGGGCCAGGCTGCCCCTGTAGCTGGAGATGCTTTCTCCTCTCCTGCCTGTTTTCCTTGTTAATAATATTCTTATTCACATACTATGATCTGGGGTAGATCATGGAATCACCTCTCTGTCATTAAATAAAGGAACTTGAGAAGCGGTCCCAGGTTCCAGAGCTGCCCTGGCCGGGAGGCTGCAGGCATCACTGCCTTCCGTGGCTGGATCCAGGGCTGCCCCGTTCCCCGGTGTGGCCAGTGCATGCTGGGAGCTTTGTGGATGGACTGGCAAGTTTCTGAGCCCCTCACCTGTGCTCTCTTTCCTTCCAGTTGTCGATTTCCCAGCTGGCGGCCTCCCCGCAGTCCCCGACTCAGCACTGCTTGGCCAGGCCTACTTCACAGCTGCCCCATGGCTCTCCGGCCTCCCCGTCTCAGGCAGTAAGTGCTGCCCACCTCCCGCCTCGCCTTCTACCAAGGAATGGCTCCACAACTCCTCACTTCGGGTTTTTGTGCTGTGCTGGTCCTCAGTTAGGTGGCAGAGACCTTGCAGGTTCCCTGGGATGTGGGTTGGGCGGGGGGCATTGCTTACTCTGAGGCCTCAGACAGTTGCCACCATTCTGTCTTGGAGACCAAAGAAGAATGTGGCCTGTGAGTTCTTCATGCCACGGCACTTGATTCAGATTGTGATCTACCCACGAAAACAAAGCTGAGCTGCCCCTAGGTCTCTGCATGAAAGTAAAAAGAAGGTGTGGCTGAATCTGTAGACAGAGGCTGAGACAGGCACCCACCACCCCGGGACCCTCCTTGCTGTCAGCAGCTAAAGGAGGTGAGTGGAGGCCCCCATCCTGGCTTCAGGGTGCGCTTCTGGCTAAGATTGGCCTGCGTTGCCAATCTTGGGGAATTCCTGTGGAGTTTGGTTTCCAAAGTCAGCTGATTCACCTGCAAACCGCATCTCTGGTCTTAACTGGAGTTATGTTGAGGAAAAATAGTTTCTTTTAATTCCTTGTTTGAAAACACTTCTAGCACCATGAGTCTCTGCCGCCTTATCTAAAGCATCTCTGGGGCTCGTGTGTTTGTGAAGAGCTTGCCTAGCTTTTTATTACTGGCGCCTGAGACACGGTGTGAGGGTGACCTGGTTTCCTCTGGCCTGGAACGGAAAGCCTGGGAATGAAGCTTGGGAGAGCACATTCCCAACTCCCAAGCCAGCTCCTCGCTGAGAGGCCTGCCTCGGCCTTGGAGGGGAGTGGAGGTGGAATACGAGTGAATGACAGGAAGGTTCAGGGGCTGTGAGGACAAGACTGTCCAAACACACCAGCCAGGGGCTTGGTGCCACGGTTTATCTTGGAGTGTTGAGGAAGCTTCATCTTTCTGTTCTATAAACATATTTTGATGTGAATTTCCCATCTCAGGTGTCAGATGTCTCCCACGGTCCTGACCTGCTCATAAAATTAGGATTCCTTCCTCACTGCTTCTCAACTCACAAATTGGGTTGCCACGTGAAATACAGGATGCCCAGTTAAATTTGGACTTCAGGTAAACAACAAATACTTTTTTGGTATAAGTATGTCCCAAATATTGCAGGGAACATACTTATACTAAAATTATTTGTTGTTTACCTGAAATTCAAGTGTAATTGCACCTTCTGTATTTTTATTTGCTAGAGCTGGCAACCCTCTAGAGGCAATTCATCGATGAATCCCCTTAGATCTGGGCACCGTTGGTTGTTAGGAGTTGGGGTCCTTGGTGGCCTCACTCGAAAGCCCTCGTTTTGTTCAGCAGGAGTTCCCGTTGGAGGGCGGTATCTCCCACCTGGAAGCTGACCTGAGCCAGACCTGCCTGGTCCTGGAAACCTCCATTGCCGAACAGTTACAGGAGCTGCCGTTCACGCCTTTGCATGCCCCTATTGTTGCGGGAACACAGACCAGGAGGTGAGGTGTGGGTCTGGGTGGGGTGGAACCAGGCACGTGCTGTGTCGTCAGACCGTTGGACCTTGTGAACACCAGGCGTTCCGCAGGGAGGTGCATCAGTGGGTGCCCCCTTTCCCGGGAGGCTGCCTGAGGAGTCTCTGTCTCAGCTCTGCAGGGCAGCCCTCGAGAGCCTCCATGGTGCTCCTGCAGTCCTCCGGCTTTCCTGAGATTCTGGATGCCAATAAACAGCCAGCTGAGGCCGTCAACCCTACAGACCCCGTGACGTTTAACCCTCAGATGGAGGAATCGGATTGTCTACAAAGCAACGAGATGGTGCTACAGTTTCTTGCCTTTAGCAGGTAAATGCTTGAATATTCTGTGTTACTCATCTGGCTTTCACATGTCCTGTGTTGAAGAGAAACTTTGCTGAGATTCTGACCTGGCAGAACTGTCTGTGCTCTGGTCGTGGTAGATTCGGGAGTGCCATCTGCTTTATCTTATCTTGGCTGGGACCCACCCATGGCATGCTAAATGCTGGGAAAGCTGCTTTGCCCCATCTTTTGTGGTCCTTCGGTGTGTCGTCCAGGTCTCAGATCTTAGTGTAGCTCCGAAGGCAGCTTCTGTAGCCGGGAGTGTCCTCATACTCTTGAGTGCTGCTGTCTGGCCGGCTTGCTGAGAGCACAGCAAAGCGGTTCCATTGGTGACCGTGGCAGCCTCTTTACTGTTGCCCCAGCAACTAAGGTGCCTGGACCATCCCCTTATGCAAATGCACATCAGACCCCTCAGGTTCTGTGCCATGGATACCCGATTAACCCAGAGCTGTTGTTGGATTCAGAGTGGCCGAGGACTGCCGAGGAACGTCATGGCCAAAGACTGTGTATTTCACCTTCCAGTTCTACCGCTTCCCACCCGCAACAACGCCACGACTGCAGCTGGTCCCGCTGGATGAGGCTGGGGCTGGCCCTGGTGCCCTGACCCACATCCTCGTGCCTGTGAGCAGAGACGGCACCTTTGATGCTGGTGAGTACTCATGTGCGTGGCAAAGGTGAGACATTCTGTGCTGAGTTGTGTGTGTAAATTGTCAGTGTTATGAAAGTGGTACTATGAAAAGTTTAAAACATATACAACATTAGAATAACACGGTGAACCAGTGCAGCAAACCCTCAGCCCCAGCAGCTCTTAGCTACCTCCCAACCCAGCATCCTCCCCCAAGCCAGGGTTGTTTTGAAGCAAATCCCAGACATTACATAATTTCATGTGTGAATATTTGCTTATGTGTATCTAAAAAATTAAGAATTCTTATTGAAAAACATAATTGGTATTTCCCACCTAAAATAATAACTCCTAATATCATCAAGTATCTAGCCAATGTTACAATTTTGCTAGTAACCTCATAACATTTTTTTAAGTTTGTCCAGAAATAAGGTCCATACTGGTCGTGGAGCAGTGTGACTCTTCAGTCTCTGTCTGCAGTTGCTGTCACCGTGCCTGTCTCTGTTGTTTCTTTTTTATGTATTTGTTGAAGAAGCCACATTGTACTGTAGAGCATCCACCGCACAGTCTGGATTTTGTTTTTGTATCCTGGTGGTAACATAAAGGTGTTGTTCTGTCCCCTCTTTACCTGTCAATTGGGAGTTAGATCTAGATGCATTATTAGATGCTTGGTTTTGTTTTTGTTTTTGGCAAGAATTCTTTGTAGCGGGTAATGTTTGTGCCACCTCCTTCACCTCTGCTGCACCCTTGGCGTCTGCTTGCTTCTTTTTATGTTGCACCAGCAGCCATTATGCCCACTGCTGTGTCATTTGTGCAGTAGTGACGTTGTTTCTAGAACACCTCCCTTGTTTGTTAGCTGGGATGCTTCCAAAGCCAGAAACTTCCCGGCATCAACTTTTTGCTTATGTTGAGATGCGGTTTGTATAGGAAAGGCTGGATGATACTTGATTCTTCCCTTTATTTGCCAATTTCTGAAGTAATTACATGATTCCCTGGCATCCTTGAAGGATGGGGACCAATGACTTTTTTTTCTTCCGGTATCATTGTAAACTAATAAATTGAAGCTACATTGAATAGAAACACGTCTGACATATTGGTATTTTTATTGATGGTCAGTTTCCCCATCTTGGTTAATGACACAGCTCATAAGGGACCCAGCTGGGGTCTCAAACACTGCCGCCTCTCGAGGTAGAAAGTGGCAGGTGGGAAAAGTGATGTTGAAGTACTGACCTCAAATGGAAGTAGCCTAACAATGGCACCTGACAACAGAGACCCAAAGCAAATGCAGCGCTAGGGATCGAGGAGGCTGTTAAACATTAACCAAGAAAGTAATTCACTAGGAAAAGGAACAGTTCTGAATCCGCGAACTTCTAACACACCTAACCTCAAGATGGAAAGGAGAACTTGATGGACTTACAAGGAGAAATCGGCAAAACCCCACAATCCTGGGAGCTCTAGACATACTTCTCAGTAGACTGATGATCAAACAGAAATAAATTAATAAGGATATTATAAAATACAGTTTAAACAGGTGATCTGAGGAAACCTGTACACCCCATTTAGAGAATATGCATTATTTTAAAGCATACTTTGAAACTTAGAAAAACGGATCATCATTCATATATATGTTTTTAGCTCACCAAGCAGGCATCACCCTATACTGAGAGAATTATACCAATTTATTGGTATACCAATAGAGAATTATACCAATAAATAAATATTATTTATTATATATATTTTATTATATATAATAAAATTATATATATCTAATTTTATAACTTTCTTTGGTCATAATGCTACAAGATCAGAAGTCAGTCACTCCCTCCCCTACAACCACTCTGAACTGCTTTTTTTTTTAAATTTTAAAACATGCTCCTAATTATTTCATGGGTCAATGAAGACCTCAAATAGAAATGCCTAATTTTTTAAAACTGAATGACAAAATAATATTGCATATCAAAACTTAGGAGATGCAAGTAAAATTGTGAATACAGGGGAATTTACAGTTTTAAATGCTTGTGTTGGTGAAGAAGAAAAGTACCCTTTCAGATATTGTTTTAATTGTTCAACTTAAGTTTGGGGGGAGAAAAGGCAGAACAAACCCAATAAAAGTAGAAGGAAAAAAATTTGATGAGTGTAAATGCTTAGAAGACAAAACAATAGAACAAGTCAGCCAAACAGTTGGGCACCAGGGTCACCAGGTACAACAGGGCATGCTTTTTGTTTCTTGTCCATGGGCACAGTCAGTCAAGAGAGGCAGATGGCGGAGATGAAAATATCACTGTCTTTATCATGCATTTATTCATGATAAAGAGGGTGTAGGACTTGGTTGGTCTGAGAGCCAGCTGTGCCCACTGGTGCCAGCCCCCGATGTGGATAGCCTTTGATACAGGTGGAAGTCGGCCAGACAGCAGCGGGCTTGGCACCTGGGGTGAGCCCTCGCCTCTCTGCATGCCTGGAAGCACATCTCGGACGGTTGCATTCTCTCCTGTGGGCAGATCTGAAAAGAAGAGAGTGGGGAGGAGGAGTGAGCAGCCTAGTTAGTTAGCTCAGTCTATTCCCCATCCCCAGTCAGTTGAGCTGCTCTCGCCCTGAGAGGCACGGTGGGGGGGCTGGGCAGAGAGAGGCCACAGGAGGCTCCTTTGCATGGAGGTGTGAAGCCAGGGAAGGACATTTCCGGGGTTTGGTTTTCTCAACTCATTGGCCTTCGTCATTACTAAACCAGGGCTGTGGCCTTTGTCTTTGCTGGGAGGGGGCTGGTCACCACCAGGGCGGTTCCAGCCTTCCTGAATCACTTCAACTAAGCCAACCACCTTTCCTTTTTCAATCCTCCCGAGGCCTTTGGTAGGCAGTCCAACTGATGTCCCCAGAAGGCTGTAAAATGGATCAGATTAATGTGTTGCTCTCAAGGCTCCTCTGTACCCACTGCTGAAGACTCATTCCCTACTCTGTTTCCCATTCCAAATTCCATGCAGTCATTTTATCCAGCACAGCTCATCAGAGGCTCTGCAGTGAAGTTAAATGATAGCATTGAGATCATTCAATAAAAAAGGCCAACCACTTAGAGATGCTCCTGACTTGAATATAAACCCCTTTCCATGGTGAATTTCCCAGAGAGGAATTAAAGTCCCCAAATTAAATTTCCTTGCAGGTTGAAGTCCAAAGAAATGAAACTCCAAAATCAAATTTTCTTGTCATTATGAATTAAAATTCAGAGTCCAAAATTCTTAAGTTGAAGTCCAAAAAAACCTCACCCGACTGATTTCCATTTCTTACATAGCTGAGTCTCTGCCCGGGCAGGTCTGGGCTTCCTTCAGCAGCCGCAGCTCGCAGGAGGGTTCTCCCTGGACGGGCACGGTTCCCTAGGGCCTTGGGAGTTGCATCAGTTCAGGACTGAGCCTCTCATAAGCCTCACTTAAAAGATATTTGTTGTTGTTGTTGAACTATAACATGCATATGGTAAAGAGCACAGATTGCCAGCGGATGGTTTTATTATTTTAAAAAATTAATAATTTTTTTTTTTAGATCGGTTTTAGGTTTACAGAAAAATTGAGTAGCTGGTACAGAGAGTTCCCATAGGCCCTCCCCCTCCAAGAATTTCCCCTATTATTAACATTTTGCATTGGTGTGACATGTTCTTTCTTCGGGTTTTTTATTTTTGTTTTTTTTTGAGACAGGATCTTACTCTGTCACCCAGGCCGGAGTGCAGTGGCACAATCACGGCTCACTGCAACCCCTACCTCCTGGGCTCAAACAGTCCTCCCACCTCAGCCCCCATGTAGCTGGGAGCACAGGCATGCACCACCGTGCCCAACTAACGCTTTTTTGTAGTTTTTATAGAGGTGGGGTTTTGCCATGTTGGCCAGGCTGGTGTTGAACTCCTTGGCTCAAGTGATCCTCCTGCCTCAGCCTCCCAAAGTGCTGAGATGTCAGGTGTGAGCCACCATACCTGCTGTGTGACACATTTGTTACAATTGATGAACCAGTATTAAAAAAGTATTATGAACTAAACTCATAGTTTACGCTAAAGTTCATTCTGCATTATACAGTCTGTGATTTTTGACAAATACATGACGTTGTGGATGCACCATAGTGGATCATACGGAATAGCTTCATCGCCCTACACCCCCCTACGCTCCACCTATTCAGCCCTCCCCTCCTCCCCGGGCACTACTGTTCTTTTGACTGTTTCCATGTTGCCTCTTCCAGAACGTCATACAACTGGTATCATAGTTTGTAGCTTTTCAAAACTGGTTTCTTCCAGCACTGTGCATTTAAAGTTCCTCCATGGCTTTTTATGTCTCGCTCAGTCATTTCTTGGATTGCTGAATGACACTTCATTGCATGTACGTGCCACAGCCTATTTTTCCATTCACCTCTTGAAGGGTATCTTGGTTGTTTACAGTTTTTGGCAATTTTGAATAAAGCTGTTAGAAACATTTGTGTACAGGGTTTTGTGTGTACATGATGTTTCAACTCACGGGTAAATACCAAGGAATGTGGTTGCTGGATCATGTGGTAAGAGTGTGTTTAGTTTTGTTAGGAATCACCATACTGTCTTCCAAAGTGGCTGGGCCTTTTTGCATTCCCACCAGCAGTGAATGAGGGTTCTGGTTGCTCCATATCCTCACCAGCATTTGGTCTTGTCAGTGGTTGGGATTTTAGCTGCTCTAGCAGGCCTTACAGTGGTGTCTTGTTGTTGTAATTTGCAGTTCTCTAGTGACGTATGACGTGGAGCATCTTCTCGTGCTTATTTGCCTTCTGTACATCTTCCTCCATGAGATTTCTGCTCAAATACCTGAACGGATGTCTGTATACATTTTGGATGCAAGTCCATTGTCAGATACGTATTCTGCAAATGTTTTTTCCCGATCTGTGGCTTGTCTTTTTATTCTCTTACCAGCATGTTTGGCAGAGTGAAGTTTTTCATTTTAATGAAGTCCAGCTCATTAGTTATTTCTCTCATGGATTGTGCATGGGTTGTATCTGAAAAGCCATCTCTGAGGTCACCTAGATTTTGTTCTGTGTTATCTCCTAGGAGTTGTATAGTTCTGTGGTTCACATTTAGGTCTGTGATCCATTTTGAGCTAATTTTTATAAAAGGTACAAATTTTACCAAGTGAACACATCTGCGTAACCACCTCCCAGCCCGGAAGGGGCTCTGGAACAGGATGCAGAGGCCTCCCTCACCCCAGTCCTTCACCTCCCCCCAAGGGAACCACCCTTCTGAATTCCGCCACCGTAGATCGATTTTGCCCCCTTTTTTGGACTTCGGTGGGATCATGTTTTATGTTGTGTTTTGAATCCCACTTCTTTGCTGGCCTCTTGTCTGTGAGGTCCCTGTTCTGTCTATAGCAGTAGCGTTTCCATTTTCCTGGCTGTAGAGAAACCCAGTGTCTGGTGATTCTGTGATACTTCTCCATTCATGTAGGCAATGGAATGGGTTCTAGTTTTTGGCGCTTTTGCGTAACGCTGCTGCGAGTGTGCTTTTGGTGCGCACGGGCCGTTGTGTTGGAGACGTGCCTGGGAGTGAACGGCTGGGTTGTGGAGCAGCTCCTGTTGTTAGGTTTAATGGATCTGCCAGGCGGGTTTCCCCCGTGCTGTGCCAGCTTCCACATCCATCAGCAGGAGCCCGGCAGCCCAGACAGCGCCATGCCCTCGCCAGTCACCTGGTGATCACTGGTTTCTTTGTCTCTTTGAACCATCCTGATGTGGAGGCATCTGGTGGTCGGAGCTTCCTTGATGATACTGAGTGCCTTTCACAGGCCTGCTGGCCTCGGGGGTATCGTCGTTCATGAGGCATGTGTTCAGGTCCCCCCTGCCCATTTTCTAGTGTGCTGTCTGTGTCCGTGTGTGTGTATGTGTATGCGTTTGTGTGTGTGTGTGTATGCGTGTGTGTGTGTGTGTGTGTGAGTGTGCATGTGTGTGTTTGAACTGATAGACATTCTTTCCATAGCCCGTCACCAGAGTTAATAGGACATGTAGGATTTTAAAGCACTGGCCCCATACCCACCAAATGTAGACAAGCCAATTCCCAGCCCCTGAGTAGTTGTCCTACGGAAAATTATATTCTCAGAATCCAAAATTTGACATTGCCAGAGACTCGGGTGTCTGAGTGAATGAGGGCAGATGGGAGAACGCCTTGGTTCCAGCTTCCCAGGCCTTTGCCTCGTCCTGATCAGGAGGAAGATCCACTAAGAGAGCAGCATCTGAGGCGGGGCTGTCTTCCTGGCAAAGCCGTTGAGGGGCTCGTGCCAAGGCCCTGCACACTGGTCCTCCTGAACTGAAGCTTCCCGCAGCCACGCCTGTGGGCCTGGAGGAGCCAAGGAGCCCGGGGCTCCCGAGAGTGGTTTTCTCTGTGTTTGGGTGTTCGGAGCTGTGAGTGGCCTTTCTTCTCATCACCTCTTCTTCCTGCACCTTTCGGGGGGCTCTGCTGAGGGCATGGTCTCCCCCGTGTGCGTTGGTTCCCTCCTCGGCCCTGGGCTTGGTGCCTTCGACCCTTTTTGCTTTCTTTGCTCCTGTCCTGGCCTTCTGCTTCCTAACATGTTTCTCTTGGTGTTTTTGTCTCATGGGGCCCTCCTCAGTGTGAGAGCTGAAGTCACTGAATTTTGGAGCAGCCAAGAGTATCTGTTCTTCTGAAGGATGCCAGTCCATTTCCCCTCCCTGGGCTCTCCCAGCCGAGAGGCGTCTCCATCAGACCAGCCTCCAGTCCTGCTCCGGGCCAGCTAGCACGGCCTTGCCATGTCTTGCTTAGTGGATCTCTAGGCCCTCTGCGAGAGCCCTAATCCCATGTGTCCCCACCTACAGAAACCGTGCCATGTTTTGGAGTATTGCTTAACTGTTTATCTTGAATTATGTGAAAGTAAGTTGTAGACATGCATGGTAACACTGTACCTCTAAATAAGCAACGTGCATCTCTTAATAAGGGTACCCTTTTATATATGTGCAATTCTAGTATCACATTTAAGATAATACGAATTTCATAGTACCATTTCCCCAATTGTCCCCCATGTATGTTTTTTTGATCTGGGATCCAGCCCAGTTTCCTGTATTATATTTGTGATTATCGCTTTAATCTGGTGGTCGCCTGCATTCTTTTCCAGTGACACTGGCTTTCGGGAGAGACCAAGTGAGCTGTCTTGCGGAACGTCCCGTGTTCCGTGCTTATCTGGTTGCTTCTTCCTGTTGTTGAACTTGTTGCTTTATCCCTGTAGTTCTTGAATGCTGGAAGTGAGGGCCGAAAGCTCAGTTTGATTCTGGATCTCAGCATAAACACTTCATTGTCAGTGCTGTGTGCTTCACAGCCCACCACCTCAGGAAGCGCGAGTGCTAGACCATCTCATTGTTAACTATGCCGATTTGGTCGCTTGGTTGAGATGCCCACCCCCAGGTTTCTCCTGTAGAAAGAGAGTTTTTCCCTTTGAACTGACTAAAGAATTCCTTGGGCCATTTTTTGGCTTCATGGAAATATCTGGTCCCCAGCAACCTCCCACCTCTTGTTTTAACACCCTGGGCCGAGCTTTGCTTGCGTCAGTTATTTAATTAGTGTTTTCGAAATGGTGGTTTGTCTAATTCTATCATTTGGTCTGCTCTGCCTTTATTAGCTCACATTCTTTGTTAAAAAAGAACTTTCCCTACTGACAGGGGATGAACTACAGATACGTGCTCCGAAAAGATGTGTGCTCCAAAAAGACAAAGGTTTAATTCTTTCCCTCTAATTGCCGGTTTTCAGAGTGAGAAGTCGGTGGAATAGTTAGCCCAGTAGTGGCGATCCCAGCGTTAGGTATCTGGCTGTTTTCCTTTGTCTTTGGAGCGTGGCTGTGGCCTCCTGCATCTCCATCGATGCGCCGGATTGCACTCTTTATTATTCCAGGAGCCCTTCCGGCCTTTCACCCACTCTGATTGGCCTTTGAGCGCCTCCTGCTTTCTGGAGCAGTGCTGGTTCCAGGCTTATCTTGTGTTCTCCCTGCTGCCAGCCAGGGCCCATTTCTCTGTGGAGCCTGGTCCGTCTGAATGGGCATGATGTTTCGGAGATCAGGATATGGGGTGCTGGCCGGGTGTGGTAGCTCACGCCTGTAATCCCAGCACTTTGGGAGGCCGAGGCGGGTGGATCACAAGGTCAGGAGATCGAGACCATCCTGGCTAACACGGTGAAACCCCGTCTCTACTAAAAATACAAAAAAATTAGCTGGACGTTTTGGTGGGTGCCTGTAGTCCCAGCTACTTGGGAGGCTGAGACAGGAGAATGGCGTGAACCGTGGAGGCGGAGTTTGCAGTGAGCCGAGATCGCACCACTGCACTCCAGCCTGGGCAATAGAGCAACACTCCGTCTCAAAAAGAAAAAGGATATGGGGTGCTTTGATTCTG
Source organism: Piliocolobus tephrosceles (assembly GCF_002776525.5). NCBI lineage: Eukaryota > Metazoa > Chordata > Mammalia > Primates > Cercopithecidae > Piliocolobus > Piliocolobus tephrosceles. Next base: position 216,087,460 of record NC_045434.1, read on the forward strand.
GGTCTTCTTGCTTCAAAGCCTTTTGCCAGGAAGAGCTGGGGGAATGTTAAAACGTGAGTTCATGTTGATCTTCCTAAGTCAGATTTAGAATTTTTCTCATAAATTTCCTTATATTATTTGTATCTCTCTTACACGGGAAATCATGGTTTCTCATCATGTATTTACTTATTTATTTTGCCTAACAACGTATAGAATGCATTTTCCCAATGACACTGCTGATGTTAACTGTTGATTTAATGTCAACAGTGCGCGTCCTGCTCAAGTCAGGTTCTTCACAGTTCCTTTTGGGCTCTGTGTGACCAAAAAGCCCTCGAAATAATAATTATCTCCGGTTTGATATTCAGTATGATTCATTTGTTTTAATTTGTTTTCAATTTTATGTTTGCTTTCCTTTTTGATTTAAATTTTTTGGAATATTTACATGGTTGAAAGTTGAACACCATAGTCCAGTGTGTGCTCAGGGTTCTTGCCTCCCTTATCCCCGTGGGCTCCACCCCCTGCCCAGCCCCCTAACGGTAACCAGACTTTTCGTTTCTGGCTGATCCTTCCGGTGTTTTTATTGATTTGTTTTTTCAAAAATATGCAAACATTTACATTTTATTTTCCCTGTTTTCTAATTCAGTGGTAACGTACCAAATACACTCTTCTGCTCCCTGCTTTTTTCAGTTAACGTCATAGCCCAAGTTTGGCTGCACAGACATCACCTGTGCCCGTTTCTACGGTAGCTGCGTCATGCTCTGTGGGCTGCACAGATGTCAGCTGTGCTCGTTTCTATGGTAGCTGCATCATACTCTGTGGGGTGGTTGTGCTGCTCTTTACTCGGCACAACCACCCTGATAGACATTTGCATCATTTCCAGTATTTCGCTGTCTCAGCAGTCAGTTCTTTCTGGTTCTGGAAAGGGGATTATGGAATCATAGGCTTCATTGGTATTGACAGACACTGCCCCGCACCCTCTGCCGGGTGCCGCCGCCCGGGGCTCCACTGGCAATCCCAGGGGCTGCTGGTTTCCTCTTGCTCCCCATCACAATGGGGCGTTAACGGCTGGTAGCTTTACAGTCCCATAGATGTGAAGTCCATCTTACTGCAGTTTTTTTGTTTTGTTTTGTTTGAAATGAAGTCTTACTCTGTTGCCCAAGCTGGAGTGCAGTGGCGCAGTCTTGGCACACTGCAACCTCCACCTCCTGGGTTCAAGTGACTCTCCCGCTTCAGCCTCCTGAGTAGCTGGGATTACAGGCATGAGCCACCACGCCCAGCTAATTTTTGTATTTTTAGTAGAGACGGGGTTTTGCTATGTTGGCCAGGCTGGTCTTGAACTTCTGACCTCGTGATCCGCCCACCTTGGCCTCCTAAAGTGCTGGGATTGCAGGTGTGAGCCACCACGCCTGGCCCTTAGTGCAGTTTTAATTTGCATTTCTTTTATGATGAGTCAAGTTGAGTATCTTTTATATTTGTCTTTATCTGCAAACTTCTATTCATATCTTTTTCCATTATTCTATCATGTTTTTAGTCTATTTCATCTTCTGTTCTGGGGAGCTCTTATTAGGGAGAAGAACCTTCATGATACAGTAATAATTGCAAATGTGTTTTCCTGCTTTTCATTTGTCTTTTTACTTTGCTTATGGTGGGCTTTGCTATGTAAAAGGGTTTTTTAAAATGTAGTCGAATGTATCAGTCTTTTCTTGCTTCTGAATTATTGAGTCATAGACAGAAAGGCTTTCTCCTCTCCTGCTTTACAGAGTGATTTAGGCTCATGTTCTTGGACTTGCAGGTTTTGTTTATGTTTATTTTTTTTATTTTTTATTTTTTTTGAGACGGAGTCTCGCTCTGTCGCCTAGGCTGGAGTGCAGTGGCCAGATCTCAGCTCACTGCAAGCTCCGCCTCCTGGGTTTACGCCATTCTCCTGCCTCAGCCTCCCGAGTAGCTGGGACTACAGGCGCCCGCCACCTCGCCTGGCTAGTTTTTTGTATTTTTTTAGTAGAGATGGGGTTTCACCATGTTAGCCAGGATGGTCTCGATCTCCTGACCTCGTGATCTGCCCGTCTCGGCCTCCCAAAGTGCTGGGATTATAGGCTTGAGCCACTGCGCCCGGCCTTGTTTATGTTTAGACATAAACACAAAAATAAAAAAAGTGGTAAATTTTTTTTAAGAAATTTTATTTTTTTATTTTTTTGTCTCCCATGTGTATCCTGCAGACCCCATGCCTGTTGATAAAAATCTGTCTGTTTTCTGGTGACTTGAGAGCCACCATCATCATGGACCAACATTCTTCACGCATTTGGGGTTATTTCTGTATTTTCTAGTTTGTTCCATTAGACTTGGCCCAAACTGTTTTCTGTTAAGGGCCAGCTAGTAAATATTTTAGGCTTCCTGGGCCGCTTGTGTTGTCTGTCACATTTTCTTCTTTTTGTTTACAATTCATTAAAAACATGAAAATGATTTCTTATCTCTCTGCTGAGCTCAGCCTCGGTCTGCGGTTTGCGTCCTCTGCACTAGGCTATGTCTGTGGTCACTGGGACTGTGCCTTCAGTCAGAGCCTCTTTCATTGCCTGAATTTCTAGCAAGCTGAGCTCTCACCACGTTGATCTTCCTTGCAGGGTTTTCCTGGGTATTCTTGCTTATTTAGTTTTCCATAAGGACTTTTTAGGATCCTTGTGGGCATTCCATCACATGGGGAGAATTTACACCCAAGAGCTAGATGATGGTCCCAGACAAGACTGCCTTTCCATCTGTTCATTTCCACTGTGCATCTTTCTGAAGAGTTTTAAAGTTTATGTCCTATGGGTTTTGCTATTGTTTTGTTTTCTATTTGATTAAATTTTGTGTTTATCTTTACTGTCCTCTCATTTCTCCTTGATTTTTGGTATACTTTACTATTTTCCTATTTTTTTTTTTTGAACTGCTTAATTCATTTATCTTAATTCTTTGTTTGTATGGATATACAGGATTCAAGGCTATGAATTTTCCTGTGATTACTGCCTTATGATTGTTGATACTAATAAGTAGTGTTTTCATTATTATTACTGTTTCCAGAAAATCTTTTTCGATTGTGTTTGCCCTTTGACAGAAAGTTATTTATTTGCAAATTTGTTTCTTAAAAAATTTTACCTTTTTTTGTTGTTGTTTTTTCTTTTTTGAGACTAGGTCTTGCTCCGTAGCCCAGGCGGGAGTGCAGTGGCGCGATCTCAGCTCACTGCAACCTCCATGTCCTGTATTCAAGCGATGGGCCTCAGCCTCATGAGTAACTGGGACTACAGGCATGCACCACTATACCTGGGCGACTTTTGTGTGTTTTGTAGAGATGGGGTTTCGCTATGTTGCCCAGGCTGGTGTATTAATTTCTAGTTTATTGCATTATGTTTGGAGAATATTATTTGTATTATTTCTACTTTATGGAGCGTAGTTTTTTGTGGCCTAATATATGGTTAGTTTATATTAATGTTCCAAATACACTTGAAAAGTTGTTTTCTCTGTCATTGGGCTGCTGTGTTAAGATGAATCCCTGCACCCCGCATCCCTGCCACCGTGGGAGTTGGCTACTCTAGTCTTCTAGATTGTTACTCATTCGTCATTGCCTGGATCTGCCTTTGAATGGAGAGTGGTTAGTTTCTACCATTACTATGTTTTCTGTTTCCTCAACCCCAGAAGCAGTGAGGATTCCATCCAGGCTGGGGCGCGGTGTTTGTGATGGGGGCGCAGGAGGTGGGCTTGGGGAGGACAGGGCCACTGCCCCGGTAGTCTTCTTAGTTTAGTTGGAGGCCGGCTTCCTTTACTTCTGAGAGGGATGGAAATGACATAGGGTGGACTGTGGGGAGCTTGGACCTCAGGGGTGGCCTCAGAGGAGCCTCTTGTCCCAGCTGGACAGGGAGGGGAAAGGTCTGAGGCTGCGGTGGGGAGAGTTGGGAGGCTGGTCAGAGGAGCCCAGACCAGGATGGCCCCGTGCCTAGCATGCGCCGCCCCCTGCCGCCCACTCCAAGAGCTCTCAGCATGCTGTCAGCTCTGGGATCAGTGTCTCTGTCCTTGAGACGCTGAGCTCCTTAAGGGTGGGGCCCTGCTTGTCCAGTTCTCCCAGCACTACCCTGTGCAGGCCTCCCGCGTGGCGGGGGCGCGGTCATTTATTTGCTGAGTGAGTGAATTAATGGTAGCACTGAAAGGCCCTGGCAGTGCTGGGGTATAGTGGTGATGGAGCGGGGGCCGGCCCAGCAGGGCATTGGAAGGAGCTCCCCGGGAGACAAAACAGAGGGTCCCGTTGGGTTGAGCACCTAGAGCTCTAGGAAGGTCTGTGGCATGGGAGAGGCTGAGGTAAGGTGCAGCGTACCCAGGGTGTCACTGGCGAGTTGGCCTGCAAAGGCGTGGCCAGTATGGAGGGGGGGCTTGGGCAACTCCTTCCTCTGCAGCCCAGGTCAGTGCAGGTCGTGCCCTGAGCCAGGCTTTGGTACTCATGGGTGTTTGTTCCAGGGCCTGCTGCCCCTGCGAGAAGTGCCACCAGGCTCCCATCTGTGCGTGGGTGTGTCCTGATCTCTCACTAGATGCCACAGTCCAGGATAGGTGGGGCCAGGGCAGGGGCGGGGGCTGTGTGGCTGATCACCTCTGAGGTGCCATACTGGGGACGTGCCTGCCCTTGGGTGATGTTAATCGCCATCTCCTCCTTGGTCTTCGTCCAGATTCCTTGCTTGCCTTTCTGCCCCAAGATGCCCCCGTGAGCTCCTGCTGTGGCCAGTGCCGGGCCTGAGCAGTGGGTCTTTGCTCCACCTCCTTGGGGCCCAACCTGGGCCCTGCACTTTTCACTCCCCCTCATTCCCCTGTCCTGACACATTGCGCTCACTCCTTGTCCTCTGGTCTTGAGAAATGCAGATGGGATGTGGTCTGTGGGGCTTGAGGTGGCTGGAGCCTGGGTGGAGAGGACCTGTGGCCAAGTTTCAGCCTGGCTTGGGGCCTGGCGCTGGAGGTGCTGAGTAAACATTCTTTCCTTCCTCTGCTCATTGGGGGCTGTGGGAATGTTGTCGCCGTTATTGATAGAAAGAGAAATAATGTTATTTTGAAATTCTTCCCAGCATGACTGTTCCTCGAACTTTAACTAAAGATGGTTCCAATGGCATTTTTGTCAATTTAGAATTAATGATAATGCCACTTCAAGAAGATGGAGGCAGGGGCCACAGTCCAGTTCCCATCTCTTAGCCTGATGACCAGGGCATACCCCATGGGAGGAGCCCGGGATACCCATGGGGCAGGTGCAGTCCTGCTTTAGGGCCAGGAGAGGGGCTGCTGGCTGTCTCACGCATTATTTCTAAGCCTGATGTCGGTTTGAGCTCTGTGTGTGAACATGCCAGTTTTGACAGCAGATGTAGACTACATTTTTTCTTAAATTCTGTGTGCCCAGAATAATAAACTCCCCAGCCAGCCTCATAAGGACATTTGTTCCCATCCATCATAGGCTATTACAAGGACTTGGTGAAACCATAAATCTTATTTTGGGAAGAGTTGATTGTTTCTTTGGGAAAGAAATGTAGTTCTTCTGAACATGACTCTTCATTCTGTTAATTTGGATATTTTATGATGTTTTTGATTAACGTGTTTATTAACTGTAGCTATGACAGAAGCAGAAATTAGTAATCATGACCAGAGCCGAAATCTCTTCCAAGTGTAAAGATGATGAATGACTCCAATTACTTTTGGCCTCCTTTGTGGCCTCTTTGACAGGGTCTCCTGGCTTCCAGCTGAGGTACATGGTGGGCCCTGGGTTCCTGAAGCCAGGTGAGCGGCGCTACTTCGCCCGCTACCTCGCCGTGCAGACCCTGCAGATCGACGTCTGGGACGGAGACTCCCTGCTGCTCATCGGCTCTGCCGCCGTCCAGATGAAGGTAGCGGCTCTCCTGAAGGACAGGCACAGTGGGTGCTGCGTCCCTCACGGGACAAGTCACACTTCCAGCATCTGTCTGCTTGGAAGGAGTGGGCGCTGTCCTGTGCAGGACTTGGTTGGCCTTCTTTGTTCACTAATTTAAAAATAGTGCTGCATTCTCTGTTTCTTGAAAGGAAAAGATTTTTCACTGTCTGAATTCTATAATGCTAGTTGTTTGCTCAGGAAGCTCTTAAGATCAAACTCAGTTGTCTATTTCTCCTGCAAACTGACCTACCAGGCAGTGTCACTTCATCTCCTTCCACGTGGTGAATGTGGTGAGGGCAGGTGCATCCGAGGTGGGTTGAGGATGAATGAATGGATACGCGAATGACTGGGGCGTGCAGTGTGACCTGATTCCTAAGGTCAGTGACATGCGTCGTGCTTTTCTCATTCTAATGAAAATTAGAATCTCTTTTACTAATTGTCGTTTTCCATTCTCCTTGTATAATAAAACCTTAATCCATGGATTCTTTTACTCCTCCTCCCTGGGATTCTTCCCAAGCCTTCTCCAATGTATGAAGGGGACCCCAGAGCAACTCTTGGGCCAAGGCCTGGGGCCAGTTTCACACACTTCCATGGTGTCCTGAGACTTCTCCTCTCAGGCCATGGGGCGGAGCTGGGAGAGGATGTGGCATCATTTTTGCAGGCCCTGAGTCTCTGAGATTTGCCCACTTTTCTTGAGTGCCACATAGCTGCTTTCGCCCTGGATTCCTGACACTGTTGAACCCCCGGGGCTTCCTGTCTTACAGCCTCATCCTCTCCAGCAGTTGCTGACCCCTGAAAAGCACGACTCCTCTGCTGCTTCAGCCGCACTGTGCTCTCGGGTTGGGGGGATGTGGGGGTCTGGGAGTTTTTCCAGCTGCTCTTCCTCTGGTCTGCTCTTGGCTCGCTGTGTCTGACCGACTGATCCAGGCTTCATCCCCCTCCCTGTGACTTCTAGAGGAGGGGGATGCCCCCAGGGTGGTGGGCGGTGCACAGAACGTTCAGGGTGGGGTCTGCAGGTGGCAGGGACTCTGCAGGGCTTGGCTGCTCTTCTCATGCCTCACCCTGGGCCTCTATTCCTGTCAGGGTCATGGCATGGGCCCCACAGGGTCATCGTGGCCCTTGCTTGTCTGTCTCCCATGCTGGCTTTGATGTCCCCAAGGCAGGACTGGGGGTTGACACCGCAGCATCTCTGGCACAGGCCTCAACCCCAGCAGGCGCTGCATGGTGGGGAAGAGTGAAGGAGGCAGGTGGTGTGGGAGGCAGAGCCGGGCCTCGCTGGGCACATGTGGGGTGGCAGTGGCTCCCCTGTCATGCCCAGCCAAACCTTGTGCCCCCTCTTTGCTGTCCCACATGGAGACGGAAGCCATTGGATCTCCTCCTACACAAAGAGCCCCTTAAAAAAGTGCCATCACACTTGTTGACATAGACTTGAATCAATTACATATAAAGCTTCACTTTTCTAAAATAGAATCTTGTAACTTTAAAACTTAGGTAGAAAACATTAAAACTGAGATGATCAGAGAGAATCCTCTTGACTCCAGATCCCGGGAGAGTGAGGATGCTCTGGTTAGCCTTTGGTGGACTTACTTTCTGCAGGCGGGGCCAGCTTTCATCTTGTTTGAGCTTTTCCTGTTGCGGGTCGCTACGGTGGCTTTTCCTTCTGCTAATCACTGCTGTGGACTTCTTGAAGCTCAATGTTACCCCCGTCTTTAGCTGATTTCCTGGGGATGCTGGCCGTAACACGTTGCTACGGCGATGAGAAGAGTTTCCTCCAGGGACAGACAGCTCCTGTGCTGCCTTCCGCCAGCCCAGCCCTGGGGCAGTTCTGTTTTTATCCTTGTTTCTGGTGGAGAAAACAGAGGCCCAGGACCACACTGGTGATAATCAGGACGGAGCCTTAGCCTCATTCTGTCTCTGGAGCTTGTGCTCTTTACCATCCTCTTCTCCCCAGTGACACGTTCCCGGAAGTAGAATTCTGACGGCGCCAACATGAGGGTCGCAGGTGTGCAGAGCCAGATGTGCACTTCCTGAAGACAGAGGGCACTGCGTCCCATGCCCTTGGCTTCGCAGGGCGTTATTGGCCATTTTGATAATGATTTGGGAGGAAAATGGTGCCTTGTTTCCATTTGCATTTCCTTGCCTCCTGGAGAGACTGACATGGTTCCTTATATTTGTTGACTGTTCTCCAGAGGAGACTTCTCATATCTGCTCAGTCTCCCAGTGACTGAGTTTCCGGAATCATCGATGTCTATGCAGTGATCGCATGCAGTTGTGGCAAAGCGAGCAGGGTCTGTGGGACCAGAAGACCCCAGACCCACAAGGGAAGGGTCAGGTCTGGCGTCTCACTCCCAGAGACAGATACTTTTGTTGCTGTAGAAATTGGAGAATTACAAAATCCAGAACCTCATCTGCTCCCACACTGCTGCTTATGTGAGGGGAAGCACCAGAGCAGAGACGGCACATGGGGAAGAGTGTCCCAGCCACGCCTGGGGTGCAGCTGTGAGGCCGTTGTCATCTCCCACACACCTCACAGCATTGGTGTTCAGGCAGAGTACTGAGCCGTCGAATCTGATCAGCAGAGGAGCCCGTGGTTAGGAAAGTCCTGCTGAGGCACTGCTGGGTCTGAGGCTTCCTGCTCCCACCCTGCCCTGAGCAACCTTGGCCTGGCATGCAGATCCGGGCCAAACCCCAGCCCAGGGCTCCCGGCGGGCCCCTCATGCCCCACGGTCCCTCCCTGGGCCCCATAGGCCCCTACCCCAGCCATGCTCCCTGGCCCAGGGAGATGGGGAAGGCGTCATACCCTGTGCCCTGTGCCCTTGGCCTGCCTGCCTCCCCGGCCTTCTCTGCCTCCCCTGCCCTCTCTGTGCGTGGCCTGTCTTCCTCCTGGAGTCTGGTTCAGGTTTCCGTCCTGGATTCCTCGCTGTCCCAGACACGCTTGGCTCACAGTCCTTTGTGTTGCTTGGCTGCCCTCTCTCCTGCTCTTGGTTCCTGTGGAGGGGAGGGTCCTCCAGGGCAGCTGCCAGACCTACTTATGCCTTCACAGGGCCCAGTGGTGTTTATTCAGTGGGTAAATCCAGTCATACTTTACTTAAGACTTTGTGAAAAAGACCCCAGTAATAAGGACTCTTGCTTTAAGATGTTGGCCCCTGGCTCGCCCCCCCCTCACCCCCCAATGTGGTGCAAGGTCTTGTCCTGCTGTGCACACTCCCTCCCGCCCACAGTGGCTTTTCCTGGTGGGTTTCCAGTCCTCAGGGCTGGCTGCAGCCTCTGAGCGTGCTTTTCTCCTCTGCAGCATCTCCTCCGCCAAGGCCGGCCAGCTGTGCAGGCCTCCCATGAGCTTGAGGTTGTGGCAACCGAATACGAGCAGGACACCATGGTGGTGAGTGGAGACGTGCTGGGGTTTGGCCGCATCAAGCCCATCGGTGTCCACTCGGTGGTGAAGGGCCGGCTGCACCTGACCTTGGCCAACGTGGGTAAGAGTCCCCAGCCTTGTACCGTTTCTCCAGCAGCTGCCCAACCTCTCTGGTAGAGTGTGGGCTCCCTCGGGCAGGGGCCACATCACGGGCTTCACGGGCCCAGGAAGAAACCGGCAGAATTCTCACCAGCTTGGCCATGGAGCCTGTGTCCTTAGCTGCTGAGTCTGTCCTGGTACCAGTTGTTTGCATTCTGAATTTCTCATCGGCGTTGGAGGTCATCAGTCATCGGGCTCTCCTGCATGTTGTTGTTTGGTGCCATCCCTGGAGGATCTCCAGGACGGTCCTCAAATACGGTGATCGGGTTCCAGGAGAGACTTCTCTGTGTCTCACGATGGAGGACAGACAAGGGAAGTGTTCCTGACTTCCCTGCAGCCCGGGAGGAGGAGAATGGAGAGGCCGGGAGGAGGCGAATGGAGAGGCCGGGAGGAGGCGAATGGAGAGGCCGGGAGGAGGCAAATGGAGAGGCGCACTTCTTCTCAGCCCAGCACCATGACTTGATAGAAGATGGTGCCCCACGATTGCTCGTTAGAGGGACTGAGCAAAGCCCTGGACTTCACTCCATGTCCAGGACTATGGCGGGTGGGACACGTGGGTTGGGTGGCTCAGGAGGTCCCCCCTGAGACGTTCCAGGGGCTTTGACTGAGGCCTCTGCTGGGACAGGGGCTGCTGATGGGACGTCGAGGGACACAAGGCTGGGTGCCTGCCTGTGTGCACCTCAGACCAGAGGACCAACGTGGGACCCTGTAGGGCCGGTGACAAGCTCACTGAACCTCCCGAGGGTCCTCTGGAACGTTTGGGATTTTTCAAGGCAGAATTGAAAGCACAACAAAACTAAGCTGTGTGGTGTTTCCGAAGCTGTGTCTGTCTGCATGAGATTCAGACTTCTCTGCTATTTTGTTAGGGAATTTTCCACTCCTCAGAACCCAGCCTGATTGTAAACCCCAGAGCCCCATGGGCCACATCCACCCGGCACTGGCAGCGCACAGGCTGGGGGGCCCGGCGGAGGGGCTCGAGTGCACAGCCGTTAAGTCAGCTTGGAGGCTCTGCCTGCGTGTTTATGCATGTAGATCCGAGGTGGCCTGGAAAATAGACAATATGGACACAGCAAAACTCAATTAGGTTCTGGAGAAATAAATGAGCCACACGTGAGGAGCAGGCATTATTCAAAGGCCCATGCAACTAAGGGAGTTGCAAGGAATGTTCTGCTCCAAGACCGCGCTGGTTGTTTTTACATTTAATTCTCCAGCTCACAAATGTGCAGTGACTCCAGGTTTTAAAATCTTATCTTCAGAAGAAAGATTGCCTGCATTATATGTTATCTCCAATTGTCATTTTCATACTTTGCCTGCAAGAGAGAGATAAGCTCACGGGAAGGGAAGGCTGAGATAGCCAGCCCGGGAGACTCCAGCGCCTACGGGAGAGGGAGAGGTCTTAACAGGACAAATGCCACCCTCAGCACTCTGCGCATCAGTGCAGCGAGCCTGGCTCTCCTCCGTCAATTCTGCATTTTTTGGGGAAAAAAAGTGTTATGGCTTTTCTTTCTTCATAAAACTGCCTATTCTGTGGTACAGTAGGCTTCTCTCTGCCAGCAGCGTGGGTGCCGGCCGTGGAAGCCTGCAGGGTGACTGAGCGGGATGGAGCCTGAGGCTCGGCCTCAGCTTGGATTCTGCTCTGGGCCGGCTGCATTCACAGTGCGTGTTCCTGTCTGAGGCCGTGCAAGGAAGCCTGTGCCATGGCCGGGGACACGGGCGTCTGCCAGCTGGACCCAGGGCCCTGGGACTCTGATGACGGGGAGAGGACTGCCCTCGTGCTTGGTGGCTGCTCCACGCAGGCCTGCTGACTTCCTTGGCAGCCTCTTTCGCACTGTCTTTCGGTCAGCTTTTGTCGTCCAGGGACTGCAAGCACCAGATTGCTTTCTTTGATCCCAGTGATCTTGGTTGTGGAGTAGGACAGGGCTCCGGCTAGGAGCGTGGGTGTTACTTGTGTTCTGTGGCCCTTCCTGGGGGAGGCCGGCGTCTGGAGAGATGGCCTCACAGGCCAAGCATCTGTGTTCTCATGGGATCCTAGCAGAACTGGGTGGTGATGCACTCTGACAGACGGCCAGGCTGTGGGGTCACACGGTTGGCAGTGGTGGGCTTTGCTCCAGCTTCAGGGCTGCGTCGGGAGCCCTGTATGTTTGCAGGGAATTCCTGCCCCTGTAGCAGATGTGTTGGTGCAGGTGTAACCTGTCTCATGGAAAGGGAAGAAAGCCTGCACTAATCTGATATCCAAGTTGTGCCCTGATGAAATGCAGTCCCTTTGCCGCTTGTACCCTTCTTGAGTGAGCGTGCAAGTGTAAATTCAGCTTACCTGGTTTATTTTCCCATGTGCTCTAAGTATAAATATAGTCAGAGGAAATGCTCATGAAGCCCAGCAGGGTTCTGTGTCCTGCTGGTGCCACCCGCTGCAGCCATTGTCCTCATTAGGTGTCCTGCGAGCCCGAGCTCCAAGAATGCTGATCGCCTGCCCCGGCAGCTGTCTGGACCCAGCTCGGCCTTGTAACACTTTCCTTGATCTCTTAGTACTTCTCGGGGTGGTGCATAGTTCGGGCTTAAAATAGCCCAGTGCCCTCTCCAGTCAGATGTGGGTGGACCAGAGGCCTTCTCGTCTGCCATTCAGGGAACCACTCGCTAGCAGATGAAGGTGGTCGAGAAAGCTGTGGAGCCTTCTGGACTGCCCCTGGTGTGGGGTGAACCCACTGCAGCCCACAGCGAACAGAGGTGCTGGGAGGCCCCTCCTTCTTGGAGGAGATCCTCAGGATGTGACAGAGAGCTTGCCAGGATCGCCAGCCCATGAGCTGCTGCCCCTGCCATGAAGTCCCATGGGAAGACACATACATGGAGCAAGAAGCCGGGACAACGCTGAGCTTGTGAGTGGGAAACTGAGGCTTTGGGGCCGGTGGCACTTTCTCCCCGTCATGTGGAGGGCAGCGTGGCCCGGAGCGTGGACATCAGTGGCACTTTCTGCCCGTCATGTGGAGGGCAGCGTGGCCCGGAGCGTGAGCATCAGTGGCATTTTCTCCCCGTCATGTGGAGGGCAGCGTGGCCCGGAGCGTGAGCATCAGTGCCGCCGGTGACCCCAGCTCTGGCCCTGGCACAGGCATGCTGGGCTGGTTCAGGCTGCTCTCCTTTCCCTGCCCCAGCCTGCTTGTTTGTCTGCCGTTTTCCCACATGAATCTGGGAGGTCTTTGAGGACCCCGATCGTGGCTTTTTTGTGGTAGTGTTGGCCCTTGAACCTGACGCTGTGGTGCAGAGATTGATGGAAGCGTTGATAAGAAGCCTGAGCGCCCATCTCATCTGGAGCCCTGTTCTCCTTGGGCTTCAGGAGATACAGCCTATGGTGCGTGAACATCTGTTCATGTGAAGGAGCGCCGATCTGGGTTCCTTTCTTGGGGACGGGGATCTTGATCCTGTGACCGCGAGTTGTTAGGGCCAAAAATGGATTCCTGGCAGGCAAGAGGAGGGTGTTTGGGCAGAGGCTCTGCAGCCTCCACCGGGAGGGGATGGGCTTTAACTTGAGGGGAAACTAGAGACCTCTGCAATGCTTGTGGGGGCAGAGGTGGCCATGGCAGGCTAGCACAGGAGGGAGGGTCTAAGAGCAACTGGGAGGAGACCGAAATAGCCCTTGTTCTAGGTGCTTGTTCTCAGGAAGCCGGCTTGGAGTGAGGACTGAGTGGACGCTGTAGGTGCCGGGAGTCAGTTGGTAGCACAAAGGTGGAAGCACAGTGCAGGGCCTGCGGGGGAAGTGGAGGCTGCATCTTTGTGGGGATGTAGCAGGGACCTGGGCCTAGGGGGAGGTCAGCACGGCTGTCCTGCTGCACAGCACGGTGCTGACATTGGGGTCAAGGAGAAAGAACAGGAGGCAGGGGATGTCAGCTACTGGAACATCGGAAAGAATGAAATTCTCCTGGAAAGAGATGGCTGGGTAAGTGCGCCACTGGCCTTTCTGGTTGCCAGCTGGGGTGTGGGAGGAGGCAGTCAGCCTTCCCATCCTTCGTGGTGACGGCTGTGAGCGTGGCCATCAGAACCTGGCCTTGAGAGCCGAATTCTCAGCACAGGTGAGCAGGCAGCTTGACCCCACGTTTGCTGCCCAGTGAGCTTTCAAGCTGCGTCCAGGGATGGCGCGGAGCCGGGGACTTCTGCATTTGTGCTCGTGCACAGATGGGAGGAGGCGGCCAACGCGCCAGTGCCTTTGCCACAGTTGCTTTCGGAGCTTCAGTTTTGAAAGAACTTACGAAGACTGAAGCAGGGACAGATGACCAAGAACAGCTCCAGCCTGCAGGAGGTGGCAGAAAGGCCAGCCCGGCTTGGACTGAGATCCAGAGAGAGAACTCAAGATGACCAAAGGAGCTTAAGAATTGGGAGAATGTGAGTTCTTTGAGGGCAGCAGGGACTGTTTGCTGCTGTGTCGCCAACTTTCCATCCGTCTGTGAAGTGAAGCTCTTCTAGAAGTTTTCTAGAGATTGACTCCAGGCTGTCTGTGATTTCTAAATCTAACCTCTCTCCACCACCACATCGGGGCCTTTGCCCTCAACAGCCCTTTTTGGGGGCCGGTCTGCTGTCCCGCCAATGTGTTTGGTGTCACCATCTGTGATTCAGGATCTGGCTTTTGGATCCTTTCCAGAATCCAAGTGCTGTTCGCTGGGGTGTGGAGGGGCTGGACTCGGGTAGAGCAGCTCGGAGACCTGCCTGGCTCCCTTGGGAGGACGGGCGCTCCCTTTCCAGCCTCAGCTCAGAACCATTCTAGAGAGACACCTCCGTCAGCTCCGGTTTTGTCACCGGGAGAACCTGGGTTGGACGGAGGATGTGGCACCTTTGCAGGCGCCTGCACGTGGGCATGCTCCCAGCACTGGGCTTGTCCTTGGAAACAGCAGCTCCTGACGGGCAAGAGGGGAGGGAACCTGACGCAGCAGGTGAATCTGCTGAGGAGGGACCTGGCCAGTGTGGAAGCCCCTCCCTGCCCTGGGGCTGAGGGTGGGCAGAAGCGAAGGGATGCAGAGAGGCAGGCAGCCCGGGGAAGGGGTTCCCGCTTTTAACAGCTCCCAGGAAAATGGTGAGGATATCCCAGGCCCGAGGACACTCAACACTGCCTCGCTGGAATTAAGGAGATTGACGACACAAGCATTTTGCGCGCATCCTGGGTGCTTCATTTTGGGACACAGCTTCGTTGGCGGTGCTCTGCCTCACCCCTTGGGGAGGTAAACGCCACACTGGGGTTGTGGGTCCCATCCTCGCAGGAGAGTGTGCCGTGGGCAAGCACGGCTTTCCCTAGGATACTCAGGTTTGCAAGTTCGCAGGGCACCACACCCGCCAGCCACAAGACACGCTTGTCCCGAGGCCACACTGCTTGCTAGCCAAAGGCTTCTGTTACGAACACAGCTCTGGTGAAGGCTCCAGTTTGTGGGGGCTCTTTCACGCTGGGTGTGTGTGGAGTCAGATATTTGCATGTGTAAATGTACACAGGACTCTCCTTGAATAATGTGGCCATCAAGAGGCCGAGGTTACAGTTTGTGAGGCAGCCCACCTTACGACCCAGAGATCCAGAAGTAAGAATCCATGTGCAGCGAACTGTGAGTGCCACACGCTTTCGTTCATCACCAGGAAACGGAGGCTGTTGCTGACACGGCAGGAGAATGAAGACCCAGCTGAAAGTTCACAGCAGAACGCGCTCCCACCTGTCTCTCAATTGCAAAACATTCAAAACAGAGGCGGTGGGGCCTTAGCATGCCAGGGCGTAGATGGGCCATTTGAAAGCCAGAACTGCTTGTGTGGTGGGTTGATCTGTTTCATCAGATTCTCATTTGGGGTTAGTGGCTTATGTTGGGCTGTTTTTCATTTAGGTCACCTGTGTGAACAGAAAGTGAGAGGTTGTAGCACATTGCCACCATCCAGATCT
Organism: Piliocolobus tephrosceles; assembly: GCF_002776525.5. Taxonomy (NCBI): domain Eukaryota; kingdom Metazoa; phylum Chordata; class Mammalia; order Primates; family Cercopithecidae; genus Piliocolobus; species Piliocolobus tephrosceles. Next base: position 216,102,754 of record NC_045434.1, read on the forward strand.
CGGGTCATCTCAAATGATGGAGCCAGCCGCTTCTGTGGAGGCAGCCTCCTCACAAGTGGAAGCTCGAGGCGTGAGTTGACACTGTTGGGTCCATGTGTGGGTGGGTCATGAGGGGTGGCTGAGAGGTGGAAGACTCTGTGTGTGCGTGTGCACCATTCGTGGTGCTGTCAGTGCCCCTCTGCATCTAGGATGGCATTGTGCTGTCCATGTGCACGTGGGCGTGAGTGGCGTGTGAGAGGTGGAAAGCTGTGTGTGTGCGCGTGCATGCGCGCGCCTGTGCATGTGCACCATTCATGATGCTCTTAACGCACCTCTGCGTCTAGGGCAAGACCGCACTGTCCATGTGCAGCTTGGTGCCCTGGCTGGATGTCCCTGTGGACCTGCAGGCCCCACCGAGCCACCACATTGATCACACCCTGGTGCTCTAGGCTGGGCTCTGCAGGCGACTGTGCTGTTTGGAGAAGTGGGAACCCTGCCAGGGGCATTTGTGTCTGGTTGGCTGCTCATCTACAAGGGAAGGAGAAATGGAGAGAAGGTCAGGGTGAACATAGACTGATTTTCAAAACAAGCTGAGGTCCCCCATGTTGTGAACAGAAGAGAGAAGCCAATTATGGAGCTTGGGAAAGACCTCGTTTTGAGAGAGAAAGAGCTGGGTTAGCTGAAAATGTGTTTCACAGCAGGGAGGCTCTGAAGTTTTTCTCTCCCCTTAAAATTTAAGGCCTCACAGACCTGAATATAAAATACTTGTCATTTGAATTACAAGTGGGAAGTGCTCTTTAAGGAGCATTTTTTCCAGAGGTTGCAGATCATCTTGTGTGAATTCATAGCTGCCGTGCGCTTTTGTGTGTTGCTGGGCCTTGGAACTGTGGCTTGTTAGAGGTGGGAGGGGCCCTTGAGTTCCATCCTGCAGTGCTCCCAGGAACTCTGGGTAAACTTGTACGTTCTCCCTGGGAGCAGACATGAGGGGCTCAGAGAGATTCATGATCCAGGCAGGGTAGAGTGTTCTGGGCCAGCTTCCTCATTGTAATTTTGAAGAAACTGAGACAAAGAGAGGTCAAGTGACTTGGCCAGTGCCATGGCTAAGGGGTGAACTTGGCTTAGAATCTGGATTCCCTGCCCTGGGGTCAGTGCCCTTCATCCTCAGCTGGTCCTGCAGACCACCTAGAGTATGATGGAGAAGCAGCTCCATAGAGAGAAGTCCCTGAGCTCTAGGAGCCCGGCTGAGGTTATTGATAAAACCCTGCCTCCAGGCACAGCAGGTCAAGGGCTCAGCTGTCAGGGAGCAGGAACCCAGGACTTGCTGAGACGATCAGAGGCCCTGAGGTCAGTGATCCTCCAGACACTGTTTTGCTCAGAACCGGCATAGGAGGTATTCCTTAAAAGCACATGGTCACCCATGGGGCAAGGTTCTGCAATTAGCAAGTTGCACGAAGTTTTAAGAAGGTTCTCAATGCTTCGTGCCTCACCCCAAGTGCAGTCTCATGGTCACTCTGTAACTTCATTTCTTGTTTCACTGGGACCACGAGAGGTATTTGTTGGGGTGATGCAATGTGAAAACTTGAGCTCATGATAAACCCCCACCTGCCCAGGCCCCAGGTCCCTCCACTCACGGCTGTGGCTGCAGGTAGCTCAGACCGAGCCTATGCCCGAGAGCCACTTGGGGCATCTGCAAAGCAGTTCACTGCCTTTAAAATTGAATGGTGGTGGGGGACCTGACAGTGGCACCTGTTTTCTTGTGAGGAGTCGGGGGTCACATTGCTGCCCACCGTGTGGAGGCTTCTGCAGGGGGTGCCGACGCCCCATACAAGTGGAACCAGGCGGGGAGAGCTCAGGCTGGCGTTGGTTTCCTGTGGGAGGTTTCTGCTGGTGCCAGAGAGTGAGGAAGGACCCAGGCCCTAAGCTGGGGTGCCCCTCAGCTGCCCTGCCTGTGCCGGGCTGAGCGATTGTCTGGGAGTCTCATGTGTCAGCCTGTGGCACGGCCACATGGTCACCTAGCACCGTCCCACCCGACACCCTAAGCTCCGGCTCTGTGTCACTCTGTGTCAGAAGGAAGGGCCTGGCCCAGCCAGTAGTGGCTGAGCCTTTGCCTGTCAGTGCTTGACCCTGTTCAGCTTCTGTTGGTTTGCTAAATGAGTCATTGTATGTCCCTGGTTTGAGTAGGGCCACCCCAAAGGAGGCGGGCTGTCCTGGGGGCCAGGCAGTCCAGGGGCAACCAGGGCGGAGTTGAGAGCAGGAACTTGGGGGCCAGGCCTGCTCTGAGCTTCATCCCTCACCACCTACTAGCTGAAGACCTCCTGCCAAGGGGACAACCCCTTACCCCCATTCCTGATCCGAGGGACTGAGGCCGGCAGCCCTGGGTGAAGGCATTAGTGGGCTCTTTAAGATCCCGAGAGCGTGGGCTTCTAGAACATGGCCTTCTTCCCCTGGAAAACCCCCGGTGGTGTGTTGATAGCGTTGGATCTAAGGACCAGTCAGAACTGCTTTTAATTTGGAGGCTGAGGAAAGGAGGGAATGCTGTGGAAACCAGGGTATAAAGTTATCATCTTTTTCTGGATCTCAGAACTCTGCAGATTAGAGCTACAAAAAGCATGAGCCGCGCTCTTGAGCTCCCTCCCTGGACAGGTGGTCCTGGGAGGCCTGCCCCCATGTCTGCTCCTGGAAGGCAGACACTGCACATCCACCCGACTCCCCGTCTGACCCTTTCTCAGGAAAACACGTGGTGCAAGCACAGAAGCTGGCAGACGTGGACAGTGAGCTGGCCGCCATGCTGCTGACCCATGCCCGGCAGGGCACGGGGCCCCGGGACATCGGCCGCGAGTCGGATGCCACCCGCAGGCGTAAACTGGAGCGGATGAAGTCTGTGCGTCTGCAGGAGGCCCGGGGAGAGTTGGGCCGGCGCGGGACGAGCGTGTTGGTGAGGGTTTGTTCAGCTGTCACTGTCCCATGGTCTCCACGCAGACCGAGTCGCTGTACACATCTCTCCCTGCCTCCCACATGATTCTCTCTTACCTTCCTCCCGAGTCCTAGGGACAGAATATAGGAAATCGGACTTTTTCAGCCACTGGGGGAAATCTTTAAGTGAGAATTATCTGGAGAGCTTTTACTAAAAGCCATTTCCTGGGCGTCAGCCCTGGAGATTCTGACACTGATTGGTTTGGGCAGGACTGCCGGAGCCTGGATTTGAAGAAAGCTTTGCCTGTGAGTCTGAGGCTCCCCTGGGTCTGGGGACCAGAGCCGTGAACAGCTGACATATCCTGGGTTATCAGTGTAACCATTCTGGCTAGAAAAATTCCCCTTTTTGGCTGAAAATCTAAATAGAACTATTAATATTTTGCAACTAAGAAATGGGAGGTGAGAATGGTTGTACCTCCTGGGTGCATAGAAGTCGGGAACCACAGGGGCCTCGAGAAAGGTCTCCTGAGACTCCCCTTTGCATGCAGGCAGGCTGGGGTCTGAACAGAGGTGTCACTTCTCCTGACGGTAAACTCAGCAGGGCCGTCACTCAGCCTCCCTGCCAGTGAGGCCTTGGTGCTCAAAGGTGGATGCAGGCGCCTCGGTCCCTACCTAGGCTCAGTTCAGTCTGATGGGGTGAGGAACAGGCATGGTGAGAGGACACGGGGTGGGGAGGCCTGGGCTGAGCCTGCAGGACAGGTGGGCTCAGTGGTCAGGGAGGAGGGAAGGACTAGAGGGAGGCCAGGGGTAGGGCCAGGGCATGGCTGGGGCCTCCTCCCAGGCCTCAGAACACCCACCCCACCTCCCTCTCCCCCTTCCTCCCTCATCCCAGCTGGCAGGGCTTGAAGCTGTGGCTTCTGGAGGCCCCCAGCCTGGAGAACCTTAGCTCTGTCAGCATGAGCTTGGAAGTGAGGAGCCGCTCTCAGCCCTAGCCCTGTTTCTCATCCTAACTCATGTCTGGCCCCGTTGTCCAGCACAGCCTGTCAGAGGTTCAACTCCTGAAAAGCTCTGTTGATAAATTCTGATGGAGGCCCCAAGTGTGAAAGGCCCAGCTCCAATCCCCCTGGCAAAGGAAAAGCCAAAGCTTTGGAGGTTGGAAAGTGAGTGTCCAAAGTCATTTGAGTCAGAAATCAAATTTTGTCCTCACCTTTTGAGTTAAATCCTGAAAGCATCCAAGTCAGTCCATCTCTCTGACGCCTCAGCCTCCTCTGTTAGACAGAAGGTTCCCCGCGCCCGGCCGCAGCGGCTTCTTGGAGTAACTTAGGCTGGCTGACTCCCCGGCATGGGGGTGGCCCCTTCCAGGCCTGAGATCTTGCAAGGCAGCCTCTAGAGGGCCTCACTTTTTCTTGTAAGGCCCACAAGAAAAACAAGCCAATCTCCAACCTGTAGAACCCATGTGCGCTGGCCAAGCCCCTCGAGTCCCTGGGGCGTCAGAGCAAGGGGGTGGCTGAGCCTTGCTGAGGCAGCATGCTGCTTGCCCGGACTCTGACCCGGTGTGACCAAGACTCTGCAGGCCGGGGGCATGTCCTCTCCTGTGGACTCTGGGCCCAGACAGGGCTCCTGACATTGTGTTGGGGACCTGGCTGGTGAGGCCTGTCACCATAGTTTTGAGGCCATTCTTTTCTCTTGTTTGAAACCACTGTTCCTAATTCTCCACTGTGCGGGGGGCCAGGCTTGCGGCTGTGAAGAGTCTCTCAGGAGCAGGCAAGGGTGCTGTGTGGACCTCCATGTCGGGGACACAGCAGCAGATCTCTGTCCAGCATTGCCTGAGATCCACGCCTGGGTGGGGCTGGCCAGTTCCACCCAGACTACATGGTCAAGGAAGCGGGTGGTGGCGGCGATGCTGGTGGAGAAATGTCCTGTTCTGAGATCACGGGTGGTGGGCGGCCAGCAATAGCCCCTCGTGGAGGAGAGTGTGCCTGGGACCCTGTCCACCCATGTCCTCTTGTCCGCAGGCCCAGCAGAGCGTCCGCACACAGCACTTACGGGACCTACAGGTCATCGCCGCCTACCGGGAGCGCACAAAGGCCGAGAGCATCGCCAGCCTGCTGAGCCTGGCCATCACCACGGAGCACACGCTCCACGCCACACTGGGGGTCGCCGAGTTCTTCGAGTTTGTGCTTAAGAACCCCCACAACACACAGCACACGGTGACCGTGGAGATCGACAACCCTGAGCTCAGGTGAGGTCTCAGCAACGCCCATCCTGCCCCAGCCCAGATCTGTGTCGGGTGCAGCCGGCTCCCCTGCTGAGCTGGCTTGAATTCTGCCCGAGAGCCGAGATGATTCGGCTCCTCTCTCCCACTCCTCTGAGCACTGCTCCTGGTGGGTGGGATGCAGCCTCCCGTGGGCCTTCCTGGGAAGAACTGTCCTGACGCCTGGACACTGCCTTCCCCAGCGTCATCGTGGACAGTCAGGAGTGGAGGGACTTCAAGGGTGCTGCTGGCCTGCACACGCCGGTGGAGGAGGACATGTTCCACCTGCGCAGCAGCCTGGCCCCCCAGCTCTACCTGCGCCCCCACGAGACCGCCCACATCCCCTTCAAGTTCCAGAGCTTCTCTGCTGGGCCGCCGGCCATGGTGCAGGTGCGGGTGTCAGGCACACAAGGAAGTTGCATTTGGCTGACGACAGTGGGAAATTGAGAATGCTTCCAGTCTCCACCAGTGTCCCTCCAGTGCCTGTGGCAGACGGACTAGCCTTCGGGCTGCCATCCACTCCCCTTTTTGCTCAATAAGAGCGCTGGCATGTACACTGCGAGTGGCAACCAGCCGCTTCTCTTTTCCAGCCTGATGGATATCGGGCTGGACCATCTCCTCCTAATTTTCTTTACTGGGTTGGTTGTTAGGGCTTCTTAAAGCCCAGTGAATCTAATGGATTGACATTTTCTAGCGTCTTCTTTGCAGTTAATGTTGTTTGGTCCCTTCTGGCTGCAGCACTGGCTGCTCTATGCAAGATGCAGCTTTGCTGGCATGTGTGCGGGGAGCATGTGTGCGGGGAGCATGGGTGCAGCAGGTGTATTTGCAAGAGGTATGTGTGCAGGGGGGATATGTGAGGCGTGTGTGCAGGAGGCATGTATGCGGGGTGTATGTGAGGCACGCGTGCAGGAGTGGTCGTGTGGGGGTCTGTGTGTGTGTGCGCGCATGCAGTTGTGTGCAGGGGTGGTGTGTGAGGCGTGCCTGCAGGAGGTGTGTCATGCCTGGGTGTATGAGGCAGGCAGGGGGCATGGACTGTGTGTTTCAGCTTTTGACCTTTTGGGGTCAGCTCTCTAGGGTGATGGTCATTGCTTAAGGTGGACTTGAGATGTCCCTAGAGGCTCACTCACAGGGTTCCATGCTGGCTCTTGGGACGGGCTGTGAGGACAGCAGATGGGACCTCAGGCCTTTGGCTTCAGGCAGAGCTGGGTTTCCACCTGGGATCTGCTGTTCCTTTGCTTCTGGCAGCCTCAGCCTTCTCTGGCACAGTGAGGCCGGTTGGTGATGGTTGCTGCCCGGAGAGTCAGTGTGAGAGGAGGCTGGTGGCTCCCAGCTGGGTGGCAGTGGTGTCTCTGAGCGCAGGTGCTGGTCACCTAGTGGTGTCGCTCTCTGAACTGCTTGTGCTGATTGGTTCCTGCAGGCCTCTCCTGGGTTGAGCAACGAGAAGGGCACGGACGCCATGTCACCTTGGAAGTCCAGCGCAGTGCCCACTAAACACGCCAAGGTAAAGGGCCAACAGAGGACAGACTGATCTCGGGGCTTCCAGGGTATTCCCAGGGCCTGAGCCTTGTGTCCTTCTCTCCCCTCCTGGAGGGGAGGGCTGGGGCCAGGTCAGGGCAGGGGTGGTGTGGGCCTGGGAATGGCCTTCTCCATGTCCTCGCAGGGCAGGGCAGCTCCATCTGGGCGCTGGCACAGCCTGCTTGGTGTCTGGTGGGAAATGCCTCCTCGGTGGCCGCCTTCTCACAGCCAGGGCTCTCCGGTGTGAAGCCGCAGTTCCCATGGTGGCTGCCACAGCCTGTGGCCACTCTGTGAGCCTCACACACAGCATTCCCTGGTGTGTGAGTATGTGGTGTGGTTCTTCCTGGAAATAAGACTTAGACCTTGGTTATATCCCTTGCTAAGTGAAGGCCGTGTAGTAAGGCACCTGCTTCTCAGCAGCTGGCTGAGACATTTGCAGGAGGAGCTTGAGACACTGCTGCTTTATGGCAGTTTCTGAAGGTTTTTCTTTATTCGGTAGAAACATGCCTTTTGTAGTTGGGAAGTGAAAAACAAAATGGAAAAGCTTTGGTCTTTCCTACACCTTGCCTGGAGGACAGAATTCAGAGTTCAGCGCAGTCCCGGCCTGAGGCTGTGGGGTCCCTGTGGCCCGGGTCTCACTGTCGTTGCAGCCTGGCCCTGTGTGTCCACCAGGCCCCATCACCAGTGAAAACTTGCTTTATTTGGGAGGCCGAGGCGGGCGGATCACGAGGTCAGCAGATCGAGACCATCCTGGCTAACATGGTGAAACCCTGTCTCTACCAAAAAATACAAAAAAAACTAGCCGGGCAAGGTGGCGGGCGCCTGTAGTCCCAGCTACTCGGGAGGCTGAGGCAGGAGAATGGCGTAAACCCGGGAGGCGGAGCTTGCAGTGAGCTGAGATCCGGCCACTGCACTCCAGCCTGGGCGACAGAGTGAGACTCCGTCTCAAAAAAAAAAAAAAGTAAACTTGCTTTATTTTATTTAAATGCAGCCACAGCTTTGCCTTGATCTAAGGAATACATCTGTTCTTTATTGAGTGCTCTAGGTTAATACCTTTTCCTTACACGTGTGGGAAGTCCCAGCCATCACATCCTGTTGCCAGAACTTTTGGGAGGAAGGTTTTCCTCTGCTAGCTTAGGTCTGAATGGCAAGGCCTGCAGGTGGATGACGATAGACAGAGGGATGGGAGGAAAGATGGGCTTTACCGTCGTGAGCCCGTGACAGCATTGGGAAGTGAGTAGCTTGCCAAATGCCCAGAGGTCGAGGTTTGTGTGCCAATGTAGCATGAAGAGGGCGAGGGCCAGGGCCTCCATGGGAAGGCAGAGACGTTCTGTTGTCTCTTTGTGCTGTAGGCACGGGCAGTCTGTGACCTTCCTGGAATTTGCAGGATGCTTTCACTTTCACATGGGGGGTTAATGGCAGCTGCATTTTCAGGAGGCTGTGCACTAGTCAGATAAGGGAAGTTCAGATAAAGATTTCAGGTGTTTTCACCTTAAAATAATCTTTATGTCAAAAATATGATCTCTTCACATGAATTTGGAGTTCGAAGGGAAATCCTAGGCATTGTGTTAGTTTACCCATAATTACTGCAGTGTGTATCTCGGACCGATGAGGACTTTTCTTTTTATCATGACTGCATGCTGTCATCGCTGCCCCTGTCAACACGGAGCTCAGCATCGTCTGCTGGGGCTCTAAGCACGGGCTTTTCTATAGCTGGTGTGTTTGGGTTGGGACCTGCTGGCCTGGAGTGTGCCGCCTCTGGAGTTGCTCAGTGGGCAGGTCACGTCGTCCACGAAGGCCACCCACAGAGGCCATGCTGGCTGTCATCGTGCTCAGGTGCTGACGGCCTGTTGCTGTCACCCGCTTCTCCCTCGTTCGCATCCAGCTGAGGCTCCTGGCCCACACGTGTTCCGTCCAAGGTGAAATTGCAGTCCTGCCATTCTTCTGTGATTTTCCTACAAACAAGGACTTTCCCCATCAGTGGTTTGGTTACCCTAAAATATACTTTGTACTTTTGTACTTGAAAGTGAGGATGAATGTTAGAATCATTCCCTTTATTTATCAATTTTCAAATAAGTGAGCTGTGTCCTAGCACCCTCCAGAGACAGTCCGTGTTTGTGGCGTCTCGTGATGGACACCTGGGCTTTATATTTGTATTTCTCATCCCATGGAGGCTTCACTCTTAGATGCTGGAACTGCCCTCTCTCTGACCACTGCCATCCTTTTCAGGTTAACTCCTGTTCCTTTTTTTTTTTGTTATTATAAAAAGTAGTTATTTTGAAATAATGTAGAACTTAGGGAAAAGTTACAGGAAGAGTGCGAAGTCCCCACATGGGGTTTTCCCAGCCTTCCCAATCACTGACCTTTGCCATGTTTACCTCACTATTCTCTGTTTATGCATTTTTCTTGAACAATTTGAAAATAAATTATCAGGTAATGCCCTTTACTCCATGACACTTCGAGCTGGGTTGTCTTGAAAATAAGGCCACTGTCCTCTACAGCCAAGGCAGAGCCATGAAAATTAGACACTCCTCTTCTGTCATCACAGGCCCCGTTCACATTCGCAGATGTCCCAGTTCTTGATAGACGGCCCACCCAGCGGCCCCCCGCAGCCCGCTGCCCATGGAGTCCCTCTGGCGTGGCTGTGGCTGTTCTGAAGGGCATAGGCGGTTATCCTGCAGGGTGTGCCCAGTGGGGCTGGTCTGGTGTCGGTTTCGGTTAGACCCAGGTTTGGTTAGACCCGGGTTCGGTTAGACCTGGGTTCGGTTAGGCCTCGGTTCGGTTAGACCCAGGTGATGCACTTGGGACAGGGACTCCACAGACATTTGCTGTGTCCTCTCCGAGCATCATACTGTGAGGGACACCATGTTGCTTTGTCCTGGTAATGGCAGTGTTACTGTTTCCATTCAGTTAAGATGGCATCTGCATTGCTTCTTTCCTGTAATATCAATTAAGAAATATTTGTGGCCGGGCGTGGTGGCTCAAGCCTGTAATCCCAGCACTTTGGGAGGCCGAGACGGGCGGATCACTAGGTCAGGAGATCGAGACCATCCTGGCTAACACGGTGAAACCCCGTCTCTACTAAAAAATACAAAAAAAACTAGCTGGGCGAGGTGGTGGGCACCTATAGTCCCAGCTACACGGGAGGCTGAGGCAGGAGAATGGCGTAAACCCAGGAGGCGGAGCTTGCAGTGAGCTGAGATCCGGCCACTGCACTCCAGCCCGGGTGACAGAGCGAGACTCTGTCTCAAAAAAAAAAAAAAGAAATATTTGTGTCTAGTAATCAGAAAGTCATGAGTAAGTATCTTGTTGGGAGATACTGAGGCCATTCAAATACCCTCTTCTTCATCAGACTTTTACGCACTAGGTCTCAGTGTGCACTGATGACCACCCCGAGTTGGTAGTTAATGGGATGCTTGCCTGCTGTGGATTTTCCAATTCCATCATTCCTTCTCTGTCGATTACTGGTATTTTAAGTAAGGTAGAGCTGTGCCTTCGCCCCATTCACGTATTTACTTTTTATATCCTTATGAACAATGAATTTCTGTTTTGTTCATTTTGTTACTATTTATTTTGTTGCTCATATCCATGTTGTCCCTGACTAAGGAGGCAGCCCCTTCAGGCCGGCTCCTGTGTCCTGTTGATTCGCCCCTGTCCTCCTGTGAGTCTTTCCTTACTGCCCAGCACAGCAGGATGCCCCAGGCTCAGCTTGCATTTCAGGAATGTCAGCCATTTAACTAAGGTTCTTTTGGTTGGAGAATGACATTTAGAAACCAAGATTTGAGTGCTAGATGTACTCAGTGCTACTGGGATGTCACTGCTGCTAGTCCCTGTCAGCAGAGAGACCTAAGAGGTGTATGCCTGTATATACAGATACATATACATATGTGCATATCATGCATATACAATGTATAGATGTGTGTGTGCATATGTGTGTGTGTGTATGTGCATAGACTACTGTTCCTAGTGTGCTGAAGACTATGAATTTGCAGCAGTTCTTCCAACACCAGTTCAACATCACGGGTTTCTTCTTTCCATGTTTGTAATTCCCATTTCTGCTCGTGAGAAACCTGGCTCCCATTTGGTTCACTATATTTAGTTATTTGCCTAATTTCCTCTGTATCTAACCAATCTGCTGACCACACTGGCCAAATCTGTTTGGCTACAATACCACTGGCCACACTGGCCATCTTTGTGTATGTGTATATTTCAAAACATCAGTACCAACCGGGGATAGACACTATCTGTCAGTGCAGGATGTCTGAAGGTGCATTTGTCCTTAGGTCCTTTGTATCCTGTGATTTAAATTTCCTTAAAGAATTCTTCTCTGGGTAGTTACAGCACCAACTTGATAGAAGGTTAGATTTGTTTATTTTTAATACATTGACACTTCTATTTATTTTAGTTTTCAAAATTAAAAACATTTAAATCAAAAATCAAACTATTAAGCAAGATATATTTGGAAGGATCTTTTCATTCCTGACCTGCCCCACTGTCTCCTTCTCGATGTGTGCAGGTGTGAAGTGTGTGCATGTGTGTGTGTGCACGCATGTGTGGGTGGTGTGTGCATGTGTGTGTGCACACGTGTGGGTGGTGTGTGCATGTGTACGTGCATGTATGTGGATACATCTGTGTGTGTTCATGTGTGTCTACATGTGTGGGTGCATGCATGTGTGGGTGGATGTGTGTGCATGTGTGCACGTGTGTGTGCATGTGTGCATTTGTGCATGCATTGTGTGTGCATGTGGGCACATGTGTGGGTGCATGCATGTGTGTGCATGTATGTGCATGGGTGGGTGCATGCATGCGTGTGTGCATGTGGGCACATGTGGGTGCATGCATGTGTGTGTGCATGTGGGTGCATATGTGGGTGGATGTATGTGGGCGCATGCGTGTGTGCATATGTGCGTGCATATATGTGCATGTGTGGGTGCATGTGTGCATGTGAGTGCATGCATGTGTGTGAATACATGTCTCTGTGTGTGTGTGTATATCTTGAAACAGATACAGCCTTTTTATCAGTTGTCGAAATTAATACCTCTTTAGACAATATGGTTTTTAATGAGTAGCTCTTTTGAAACCAGGGAAGTTTCTATTTCTAACCCCTTTGGTATAGGCACAGCCTCTTTTTGACATCTGAAATCAAAGAGCTTGTGCTGACGTGTTTGGCCACCAACTTGGCCCCACCACCACCCACCCCAGGACCTCCTGGCCTGACTTGCTCACCTGCACGCAGGGTGTTGGGAGGTGGAATCATGGCGGGAGTAGTTTTGACTTTAGGACTGCAGACCTTCTCCACTGGCGTTTAAGAAGTGTGCCGTACTGGAGAGAAATAACAGCAGTGTGGCTGCTTGGGTGCCCTGTGCTGGGTGCCAGCCCAGACCTTGCTTAGCGGTCCCCTCTGGGTAGGGACCTGCTGCTGCAGACTCACTCCCTGCCTTTGACGATGCCCGACCTTCCCCCATCATGGCAGTGGAGGGTGAGTGGGTCGTGGTGACAGTGGAGATACCTGTGCTGTCTAAGGAGGGACGAGAAGCTGCTCACGAGTCTCGTGCCCATCCCAACGCTCAGCGTGGCCTCCTCACAGGTCTTGTTCCGAGCGAGTGGTGGCAAGCCCATCGCCGTGCTCTGCCTGACCGTGGAGCTGCAGCCCCACGTGGTGGACCAGGTCTTCCGCTTCTATCACCCGGAGCTCTCCTTTCTGAAGAAGGCCATCCGCCTGCCGCCCTGGCACACGCTTCCAGGCAGGTCCTGCACTGACCCTGCGGCCCACATGTTGCAGGCTCACCTGTTGAAAGTAGGCACCTCCTGAGGGTGACAGATGGCCTCATGGCTTCATGCCCTGGTGCTGTTAGAGCGGCACGTGGGGCCTGGGGAATTTTCTCTCCCTTTATGGTTTGAGATGGTGTCCATCTTGCCACCTCTGAGATGACTAGGTGCACATTTGCTGGGTGAGTCCGCCCTTCTAAAAAATCCCAGCTCCGCGGCCCAGGTCCAGGTGTGCCTGGAGGAACACCTGCCTCCTCACCTGATGGCCCGCGTTTCCGGTTGGCGCCCCTTACAGCAGAGTGCCGGCTTCCCTGCTCTAGGGAGCTGTGCTTTCCTTTTTGTGGCCCCTCGATTATTCCCTGCGGAGGTGGCTGCAGCAAAGCAGCAGTGGGCTGGATGGGCGGTGTCCGCGCGGGGAACACAGTGCTCGGATGCTGTCCTGGGAAAGGTGGCAGCACCCGGTTCCCCAGCAGGTGTCTTGCTGAGCACCTGTGATGAGCCTGTCCTGTCCTATAGTATGTAACGTGTGGGGCCGTCTCCACACAGGCCGGAAATGTGGAGGACTCTTTTTGACATTTCCCCTGCTCCAGGTGCTCCGGTGGGAATGCTTGGTGAGGACCCCCCGGTCCACGTTCGCTGCAGCGACCCGAATGTCATCTGTGAGACCCAGAATGTGGTAGGTTGTGTTGTGGCCCCGGCTCAGGCAGATCCTTCCCAGCGAGTCTGCGCCCCCATCGTCTTCCCTGCGGGGTCTCCTGGGAGCCTCTTCGTTTTAGGTTTTCCGCTAAGTGGTTTCTTTTCCAAGGTACTAAAGGGCTATTTTGACATCTTTATGAGAGCTTTATGAGCGTGTTTTTATTTTTTTCTACTAGTAGATCAGCTCCTTGATCATCTGAATTTAAATTTTAAAAAGGCATGAAGCAAAGTGAATAAAGGGAATGGTAATTAAGGCACATATTAATTACCATTGTGTAAAGGATAAGGCAATAATTGTGTTATGACCAGTTAGGAAACTGGATAAAATCTCCTGTAGAATCTAATTATTGAGATCCTTGTAAAATCAGGAAGCTAATGATTTTGTCTTTGACAGTGAACTGAATAGTGAATTCTGACTGGTATAGAACGTGAACAGATTTGTTCTGGGAGGGGCTGGTCCTCACTCTCTGCGTGCACTAGTCACACGGATTTAGGGGCCAGGCTGGGGTTGGCAGAGCTGGGCAGTGGGCTGTGTGCCCTGATTTGCTGCACATCTGGTTGGCAGGGCCCGGGGGAGCCACGGGACGTGTTTCTGAAGGTAGCTAGTGGGCCGAGCCCGGAGATCAAAGACTTCTTTGTCATCATTTATTCGTAAGTGCACAGGCTTCGGGGACCCGGGGGCAGTGGCAGAGGAGAGGAGGAGGCAGGCCTGGGGCTACTGGTGGATTGAAAGTGGGCTTGGCCCCTTCCTAAACTTGGGGGAGCTGTTGGGCCTTCACTTTGTGAGGCGGGATTCTGCTGCGAGTTCCAGGGCCAGCGGGGGCCTGGGGAAGGCATCCTGGAGGGGCACCTGCAGCCTGAGTGACTTGGGACGCAGCCTGTGCCCACCAAGGAAGGACATGAGTCAGCCTCTGTCTCCAGATAGTGCCAAGGGCCACCCAGAAGCCCCTGTTACCTTTTTCTTGCTGAGTCCCTGGGCCGAACAGCGTGGATGAAGCTGTGGTCCCGTCTGCAGAGAGGGAGGACTGTGCTGGAATTGCCCGTCCCTCTCCTCCAGGCTGAATGACCCGGTCCCTCCCCCCACCAAGTCGGATCCCCAAGTCCTGTGAGAATCCTTTCAAACTGCTGTGAGCTGGGAGATTTCCTGCAGTGCTTCTGAGGACAGGTCAGGGGCTTACCTGCACTGAGTGCCCACCAGAGGGTGAGGGGCCACGTGACCACGTCTCAGAGTGGCTTCCTCGTGAGCCCATGGAGATGCCTCACCCAGCCCCATTTTACTGTGAAGCAGCAGGCTCTTGGCCCTGAAATGCTAACAGAGGCTTCCTTGCTCCGGCCGGCATGACCGGAGCCCGGCATGACCATCCAGCCCCACCCTGTCTCCTGAGTGGCGCTGCCCTTGGCTTTGCCTCAGAACCCTGTTGGGGGTGGACACTTGTCCAGGATGTGTGTTTGGCCAAAGCGTGCCTTGTCATTTGTTTGACATGTGGTTCCTTAGCACCCTCGTGCCAGGTGGCATCCTGGGTGCAGACAAGTGGGGCCATCGGTCAGCCCTGCTGTGCCCTGAGAGCCTCTGCTGTGGGTGGGAGGGGGGCAGCTGGGGCGGAGCCAGCTCTGCCTCCTGGGGCCTGGTCCTCTGGGGCTTTCCCTGCGTGGCCTTCTGTCTGCCCACACTCCTGGCAGCCCTTGTTGGCCTCTCGCGGGCTGGTGCTGAGTCTTCCGGGACAAGTGCAGATGGCTCCCGTCCCACTGCAGGGATCGCTGGCTGGCGACACCCACACAGACGTGGCAGGTCTACCTCCACTCCCTGCAGCGCGTGGATGTCTCCTGCGTCGCAGGCCAGCTGACCCGCCTGTCCCTTGTCCTTCGGGGGACGCAGACAGCGAGGAAAGTGAGAGCTTTCACTTCGCACCCCCAGGAGCTGAAGGTACGGCCTCTCCGGGGGCTGTTCTGAGCCTCTGTCCAACCCCAGCCTGGAGACGGGCAGTGGGCATTCAGCTGGAGCACAGTGGGTGGCCCTGACGGCAGCTTTTCCAGCACGTCCAGTGCTCATACTCTGTTACCAGAGGCTTCCTGGCAGCCGCCTTTCGTTAGATGTGCCATTGTGGGGCGAGTGACGTACACACCAACCCCAAAGGCCAGTGTTCAGAATTCCTGCTAGGTAAACGGTGACAGGAGTGACAGGAGCCCTGGCGTTAGTGAAGCCACAGTTAGATGGGGTGGGAGGGCAGCCCCTGGTGCCACCAGCTGGCCAGGGTTTTAAGCCCCAGGATGGCTTCAGTTCTCTCTCTGTGGAGGCAGCGCTTAGGGAGTAGTCACCATGTGGGAGGAGGGACTTGCCAGGTGCAGACCCGAGCTGCGGCCACAGTGATGTCAGGGTTGGTTGTGGCCTCAGATTTGACTGCCCCTGAACCACCCATGACCTTGGGCTCCCCTGGCTGATTGGCCGGGAGCCCCTTGCTTGCACACCGTGAGAGGCTCTGCCCTGACCCGCCTCTCTTGCTCTTGAAGACGGACCCCAAAGGTGTCTTCGTGTTGCCGCCTCGTGGGGTGCAGGACCTGCATGTTGGTGTGAGGCCCCTCAGGGCTGGCAGCCGCTTTGTCCACCTCAACCTAGTGGACGTGGATTGCCACCAGCTGGTGGCCTCCTGGCTCGTGTGCCTCTCCTGCCGCCAGCCGCTCATCTCCAAGGTCTGTATGTGTGGCAGGCACAGGCTGAGGGGATGGGGGCTCAATACCAGGGCACTGCAGGACCCCCACTTTGGCCCTGTGACTCGGGCCACCTGGATACAGGGTTCTGACCCAGCAGAGCTGGGTGTGCGCGTTTGCTCCTGTGCTGTCTGTCTCCCGGGTGGAAGCTCCAGAGAGCGTCTGTCTTATCTCTGTGGGGGTCTCCAGTGTCTGGGGCCATGCACGGTGCACAGTAGACTCAGGGAATACTTGGAGGAAGGGCCAGTGGCTGTACCCGCGAGTGACCACAGTGTCTCCCTGTCCCCTCCCTCCACAGGCCTTTGAGATCACGTTGGCTGTGGGCGAAGGGAAGGGTGTCAACAAGAGGATCACCTACACCAACCCCTACCCCTCCCGGAGGACGTTCCACCTGCACAGCGACCACCCGGAGCTGCTGCGGTTCAGGGAGGACTCCTTCCAGGTGTGGCGGGGCTGTGCGTGGGATTCCCAGGGGAGCCCTGGAACCTGAATGGAGGGCAGTTAGGCTGCATTTGGGAGTGAGTTCCTCCAATCACCAGCAGTCTTCCAAAAACCCCAGGGCGGTGACAGGTGCCCTGCCATACTGGGGTGGGCCCGTTGTGTCTTTAGTAGCTGGAGATTTAGCTAAGTTTCTCCTGAGCGTGGGAACGGGTGATGTGCCCAGGGCTTTTCATGGTAACGTTAGACAGCTCAGTCTGGAACATGAGTGTGGCTCCGAGTCCGAGTAACGCGTCACTCTGGCGGAGCACCGGTTCCCATCCGTGTCCCGGGCGCTGAAGTCAAAGGCAGACCTTGGATGCACCCTGCAGGGCTCCCCCGCCTTGTCAGCTCCCCTTGGAAATACACATGACCATGCAGAGAGGTTGCTGGTGAGAGTGTGGGACGGCCCGGGGGTGCATGCTGGGATTTGGATGCTTATTTCCAGGTTGCAGGTGGAGAGACCCACACCATCGGCCTGCAGTTTGTGCCTAGTCAGAGAGTGGGGGAGGAGGAGATCCTGATCTACATCAATGACCATGAGGACAAAAACGAAGAGGCATTTTGTGTGAAGGTCATCTACCAGTGAGGGCTTGAGGGTGACATCCTTCCTGGGGCGCCTGGCTGGGGCCTGTCTGCCTCTCCTGCCCTGCAGGCCGTCCTCCCCACCTCTCCTCAGCCTTTGACCTCAGGGCCCACCACTTGGCTGAGGAAGCAGAGAGCACGCGCTGGTCATTTTGTAGTACCTGCGTCCGGCTCAGCGGCTGCTGACACCCAGCAGGCCTGGGTTCCGTGAGTGTGAACTGCATGGCGGTGGCTCTCGCTCTGGTGCTGCCGTCTGCACACGTGGGACCCTCATTATCTCTGTTGCTCAAAATGTATTTTATGAATCATCCTAAATGATAAAATTATGTTTTTCTTACTGGATTTTGTACAAACATAATCTATTATTTGCTATGCAATATTTTATGCTGGTATTATGTCTATTTTTTAAATTGTTGAACAAAATACTAAACTTTTACATGTCATCCCTTGGCAGTTTTCTTGAGTGTTGTCTGCTGGCGCAGTGTCAGAGGCTTCCTGTCTACAGCACAAGCCTGGTTTCTCCTTGAGGAGACATGCTGGGAGCCAGTCAGGCAGCCCATGCCCTCTGTCCTCATGGAGAGGCTGCTCAAGCCTGCCCCGGGTGGGGGCTGAGACCCCGGCTCTGAGACGGCAGCAGTTGGGTGGAAGTACAAGGGGCGGAGGAGTGGAGGGTGGGCCTCACCGAGCGGTGGGCTGCAGGCTGCGGACTGCAGGTCAGTGCAAGGGCCTGGGCCGGGCGCCCCCTCCTGCTACAGAAGCCACCCCAGCACTCTGATTGCGGGACCCCCTGCCTCAGGAAGGGATGTGCTTAGAGCCGTTGGTCCCACAGCCACATCCGTGGCAGACAGGGTGGGAGTGAAGGGTGACCTCCGTGGGACAGTCGATGCCGTGGGTGACCATGGCAGGTGACTTCTCAAGATCATGGTTAAGGAAATAGGGTCTTCTGTGTTCCTAAAAGGTCTCCACACCCCACAGATGTGGGCACACGTGGGATAAAGGGGGCCCCTCCCTGAAGGTAGCAACCGCTTGTTTGCCTTTTTCGGCGCCGGCCACATCCCTCCCCTCCTGCGTCAGCCGTGAAGCTGCAGGAGGAGGTTGGGATTTTGAGGCTGTTGGGGAGGGCGCCGCCGCCTCTGCTTTCCCAGCTGCCTTCATCTCCTCCACTGTGGCCAAGCTGAGGATGCCTCCTGGACTTCGCCTCAGCTCCCGCACCTGAGGTGCTGGTGAACCCTAGACGGGAACATCCTGCTGGACGGGCAGAGCTCTGAGAAGGCACTCACGCAGCCCCGGGTGCCTCCTAATGGTGCCTCCTCAGGGAGGTGCGTGGGGCACTTTCACCTCCGCCCCCTCCATTTCTAGGTGGTCTGAGAACTGGCTGCCTCCCCCACCCCTGCAGAGAGACGCTGCCTGCTCTGAGGGTCCTGCTCTTCGTCGTGGGTTTTCCCCCGTGAAGACCAGAGAGCAGCTGCTTTTCCTGGAGAGGCGGATCCCCCAAGTCCATCCGGTCCTTGCACAGCAGAGGGACCTGCGGCGCTCCCTGCCCGTGTCTGGTCTGTAAAGCAAGGACTCAGGTCTTTCAGCTGCTACGATGCCCCACAAGGCAACAGCAGAGAGCTGACGAAGCCTCCAGGGCTCCCACCTGTTCGAGGTGCTTCGGTAACACGGTCCCCACCCCAGCCTGCTGGGCTCT
>NC_045434.1:216121737-216148010 GCF_002776525.5 Piliocolobus tephrosceles
GGCCCTGCAAAGGGGCAGCAGGGCAGGAGAGGCTGGAGAGGGGCCTCAGGGCTGTGCCAGGGCAGGGGGTCATGTGGGCCAGGGGAGGAGCTGGTGGACTGGAGTGGACAGGTGCTGTGTCCCATGAGTCCCCCAGCCCTGACCCCAGCCCTCCGTCAGCATGGAGCCCTGTCCTTGTGGGGGGCGGCAATGCCGTGGCTGCCTCGCCTCCATCCCGCAGTCCCCACTCTCAGTGCTCGTGGCGCGTGTGCCTCTTGCTGGCTCCCTGAGGCTGGGTGGAGGCCTGCGACTCCTCCACAGCTGCACACCCCGGAGGGCTCCTTCCGCCCAGGGTGGGGTGGCCTGAGGGCTTGGGCCAGCCCGTCAGGACCCCATGCCTTCCGCCGCTGGCCTGCAGCCGGTTGTGATTCTGGGTGTCCCTGGCCTTCCACTAGAAGAGGCATCTCGGGGAGGGGTCTCTTCTGCTGGGCACCAACCCCAGGTCGAGCCTGCTACATGCTCTGGGTTGCAAAACACCGGCCTTGTCCCTTCCTTTATGAGCCCACAATGCCCTGTGCCAAAACCCGAGGTGTGGGCTGGCGTGTTTACTCCCGACTCCCCACTTGCCAGTCGTAGGTCCGTCTCGGCAGAGCTGGGGTGCCCACGTGGAAGCTGGGCCCTGCGGCACTTGCCCACGGGGACGGGTGCCTGGGACCCCCCGACGAGGGCGCCACGCTGAGCGGCTGCTCTCTCCGTGCAAAGCCTCGTGCCTTTCAAAGGGCCCGTTATCATTCCCATCACGGGCATTTCTCAGCTGTGATTTCATTTCTCCCTGCTCATGCCCCTGTTGAAAGCTACTTTTCACTAAATGGAGTCAAATGCAAGCCAGACGAGCTGCTTTGCATTTCTCATGTCTGATAATGATTTAATGCTTGTCTATTTAGAAATAAGGCACTTTTTAAAATTCTTGCCTCAGGTTCTAAGAGGGTGGGGAAACAGCCATTATTGCTTCCCTGATGGCCGCTTTTCCCCTGTGGACGGAGGCGCTGCGGCTCTCACCCCAGCAACCTCGGGTAGCACTTACCGGGAGGTGCGCGGAGGCCTTGACAGAGAAAGAGACAGGGCTCAGGAGCAGCCGGTGACCTGCCCACGGGAGGTGCTCAGGTGGGTCTCTGTCTCGCACGGCCCCAGCACAGTGGG
This sequence comes from Piliocolobus tephrosceles, assembly GCF_002776525.5. NCBI lineage: Eukaryota > Metazoa > Chordata > Mammalia > Primates > Cercopithecidae > Piliocolobus > Piliocolobus tephrosceles. The sequence goes on from NC_045434.1 coordinate 216,122,917, forward strand.
GTCTCCCTGGCCCTGTGCAGGACACCGCCCTACAGACGGGAAATGAAGAATGGAGACCCTTCCTGCCTGGGGGTTGCTGACGCTCCACCTGCCGCACTCTGCTGGTGATGACGGGCCCCACTGGCTCTCCAGACCCCAGGCCAAAGCCACACCTGAGCGGGTCCACGGGAGGCTGTGCAGGGCCCGGGAGCTTCTCTGCAGGTCGGGCAGATCCACCTCGCGCCAGGCCCCTGGGTTTCAACGCTGCCCCTCACCTCTCCTTGGGGGGCTGGGAAGACCCCTGCCGGTTGGAGAATGGATGACTGAGGAACAGTCACCCCAACTTCAGGGGTGGAATACTGTCCCTGAAGAACTCACGTACACTCAGCACCTCAGAATCTGGCTGTTTGGGAAGAGGGTCGGTCTTTGCAGATGTAATAAAACGAGGGCGTGAGATGAAGTCGTGTTGATTGGGGTGACCCTAAGCCCAGGGAGAGTGTCCTTATGAGACAGAAAGGGACACGTAGGGATGGTTCCGTGGCGACAGAGGCAGAGGCTGGAGAGAGCCACAAGCCAGGGATTGCCAGAGCCACCAAAGCTGGAGACACCTGGGATAGATTCTCCCTCCGAGCCTCCAGAGGGAACCCGCCCTGCCCTCACCTTGATCTCAGCCGTCTGGCTTCCAGGCTGTGGGAGAAAAACTTCCTGTTTGAGTCACCAAGTGTGCAGCAGTTGTTTACGGCAGCTTCAGGAAGCGAACATAGGAGTCGTGGGACCTCCCTGGAGGTCCTAAATAGTCCCGTAACTAGCGAATCAAGGTCCCTAGTCCTGGGGAGAGAAGGGCTGGTGTAAGTCTAAGGAGTGACCCCATCAACAGAGTGGCCTTCTGTGCATGTAGAGAAGCCCCTTGGGTGGCTGTCCTCGGCCACGAAGGAGCGCGTCATCCTGGCTGGTCAGCCATCCTGAATTGAATAGGGACTCCAGGTTCTCAAACTTTATCACAAGAATTCAACCTTGAAATAGCCACGCACCAATGTGGGTTTCTCCTGGAGGCAGAACCTCTAGGTGGAGGCTGTACCCACATTTAAGGGAAAGAAGTCAACAGCCCCCGCGTGTGTGACTCACATGGACCCAGGTTCTGGAGAGCTTGAGGGAAGGAGTGTGGTCTCCAAGGCCATGTGGGGCCCTGGTACCGGGGTCAGTGCTGTCCACGCTACTTTCCTGGGCCACCCTGGGCTTCACTTGCCCTCACACCGCCCTCTGGTCCAGCGCTCATGGCAGCTGCTGTGACTATCAGGAAACACAGACCTGATCCTGTCGCCTCCTTTGAGTAAACCTTTCAGAGGGTAGGACGCAGGCAAAGTTCCTCTCTGGGGCCTGCAGGCCCGTCCTACCCTGGCTCCTTCCCACCCTTTCTCACCATTTACACCGTGCTCAGGGCACAAGACTGGGATGCTTCCTGCTTCTGAAGCCTCTCTGTGCCTCGGTCTCCTCCATGAAGGTGCATTGAGCTGACCAGGTAAGAGCTGGGTGCAGCAGGTCCCATCAGCGCTGCAGGACTGTCCCTGATCATCTGCTCCTCCTGTCCAGTGCCATCTGACTGGCAGTGTCGCCATGGGAGGGGTGTTCTCCACCCACGGCTTGCAGGCGTGGCCGATGGAATGTGGACAGAAGTGACCCGGCCTTGCCCCAGCCGGCCTTTTCCCTCTGCCCCTAGAGTCCTGTCTCTGCAGAAACTGAGAATGAGGGATCTTTAATTAGCATTCTCTTCTCCAGTCAAGCCAGCCTCCCTTCCTGCAGGGACCCGGGCCGCCTATCCTCCCTCTTTTGGGCCATCAGCCTGCGGGGGTGTTCATGTGGCTGGGCCCTGCATGGAGGTGCCCCGATCCTCTGGGCCCTGGGGTGGGTGGCGTCCTCTCTCAGTGCTCTCCCTCTGCCTCTGGAACAAGAGCAAGCTCTGGGGTCAGGGTGCTGCGTGGGCAGCTCCTGTGCAGGAGTCCTGGCCCGTGTCTGTGGGGAGTTGGGGACGGGGGAGGGATCAACCTTGTGCGGCGTGCTATGGAAATGTGGGATCCTTGAGAGTAGCTGTCAGGCTTCTGTTCACATTGCTGAACCCCCGACAGTGGTCTCCTAAATGATCCATCATTTAAAATTCCCCCTTAATTCTGCTTGCTGGGAGCTCACATGAACTGGCCCTCTGTTTTCACAATGGATTTGCTGAACTTCCAGTGGACCAATGCTATTAGGGACCTTTTCTTTGCAAGGGACAGACACCCAGCTCAAACCAGCATAAGCCAGAAGGCAACTGTGATGGTTTCTCATACCTTCTGGGGAAACTCAGTCTTCAGGCATGGCTGGATCCAGGTGCTCAGATTCTGTTGCCAGAAGCCCATGCCCCTCCATGCTTTTGCTCTGCCTTTTCCGTGTCAGCTCTGCTCTCAGACAGGCTCTCCCCTCAGTGTAAGGACAGTGCCAGCTTCAAACTCCCAGCTATGTTTTTCTGGAGTGAAGGGCCTGGGCTTCACTCTCTGTGCCTCTGGCTAAGTCACATGTCCAGCCCTGAACCTGTGGCTCTGGCTGTCCAGCCCCAGAGCAGGAGGGTTGGTTGGAGTGGGTAGACAGTGTGGGGGAGGCTGTTCCCTGGGGGCTGTTAGGGAAGAAGGGGGTTGTGGGGATGGGTGGATGCTGGGCAGACCACACCCACCGAGGTCTGAAGTGAGCTTGGAAGGGGAGGCGTGTGCTACAGGGTGGCTGAGGTCTCCTTGTGGACTCATCTCTTTGCCTCCACCCCCAGAAGAAGAGCAGATGCCATGTCCGTCATTGGTTCCTTTACTATCCCTGCCCCTCAGGGGCCACTGCCATCATGGAGTGAGATACAGGCAGGACAAAGACAGCCTGTGGACACTTACAGGCTTGGAGATCCCAGCCTTGCCACATAACCATCGTCTCTGCACACTGGCCCGATGCTGGCCATGTCAGGAGCTGAGTGACGCAGGGCCCTGTGCACACAGGCCCTGAGGAAGCACCAGACTCCCCTGTGCTCTCCCCTGTGGGGAAAGGGGGTGATATGGTCTGGCTGTGTCCCCACCCAAATCTCATCTTGAATTGTAACCTCCACAATTCCCACCTGTCACGGGCAGAACCTGGTGGGAGGTGATTGAATTATGGGGGCGGGTCTGTCCTCCACTGTTTTCATGATAGGGAATGAGTCTCACGAGATCTCATGGTTTAAAAATGGGAGTTTCCCTGCACAAGCTCACTCTCTCTTTGCCTGCTGCCATCCATGTAAGACGTGACTTGCTCCTCCTTGCCTTCCCTTGTAATTGTGAGGCCTCCCCAGCCACGTGGAACTGTAAACCCATTAAATCTCTTCCTTTTGTAAATTGCCCAGTCTTGGGTATGTCTTTATCAGTAGCGTGAAAATGGACTAATACAGGGGGCTTTCCCATCCTTTCCCCTCTCAGTCAGGAGTCTCTGAAACCTGTGAAATCGTGCAGAATTCTGTGTGCAGAGGAATTTTCATGGAGGGAGGATCCATAGCCTTCCCCAGACTCTCAAGGCTTAGGGCCTGCAAAAGGGTGAGATTTCGAGGGGAGACATCTCTGTTCAGAGCTGGGCACTTGGGCAGCCTAAGCGAGTGCAGTTTCAGGAAGATGCTCCCGGTTGCTGGACAGGCTGGAGAGCTGGCCATCTGGGTGGTCTGCACCTGCTGCTGTCTTTGGAGGTTTTGCCATGGCTCCTGACTGTCTCCTGCCACCCCCCACCCCATGGCAGCCACAGCACCCTGTGAAAACACCAGTCCTGGCAGGACCTCCAGTGGCTCCTGCATCATTCTGCTGAAGTCCATGGGATGGCCCCAGACCCCAGCCACCTCCCCTCTGCTGACTCCTCCCTTGGTCTGTGACTCTGGCCATGCGTTTCCTTACTGTCAAGTGTGTCCAGCAGGCTGCACCTCGGGGCATTTACATGTGTCTTTCCCTCTGCCTGGAATGCTCTTCCCCCAGGTAGCCACGTGGCTCACTCCCCGGCCTCAGTGGTGAAGGAGCTCAGAATGCCCTTCCATCTGAGTGGCCTTCCCTGCATCCCACCCCCAAATCACCCTCCCTGGGACCACTGTTCTCCACAGCACCTCTCAGCTCCTTCATGTCTGTCCACCTGCACCCCATGGAGTTTGTCTTTGTTCCCCGCCAGGGGCTCTCCAAGAATATTCCTGGAAGAACTGAATGTTGCCAGATCAGCTGCTCCCCTGCCTGGAGTCCTCTGCTGCCTGACAGCCCACGAATCCCTTCCCATCAGCCAGCCTCGGCTGCCACCAGCACCCCCCCACCAGCTCATGCAGGCCACTCCTAGCCAGAGCGAGGGTCTTCTCTGCACTCTGTCTGGAACCGCCTGCATGGCTGGCTCTTCCTTCTGTGGTGGTGCCTCCTAGAGAGCCTGTCGGGCACCTGGCTAAAGGGAGACATTTCCCAGGATAAGTCCCGAATGTGGCTGTGGTGGTTTATGGCGTTTCCGGTCAAGGTGGGGTCTATGTTACCCCTCGGGCTAGCTGTCTTTGATGACTGGGATGTGGCGGAGGTGGCATGGTGTCCTTCCTGGGCTCGGCCCACTCTGCTTACTGCTCTGCCCTTGAGCTGTCAGGACCCTGAGGCCACCATGGGGATAAGCCCACAAGAACCTACCAGGGGATGAGAGACCATGTGGTTGGAGTCCTAGGTGACCTGGCCATCCCTCAACCCATATCAGCCCCTGCAGACTGCAGATGCATGAGGGGCCCAGCCACCATTGCCACATCCTGTTTCCATTGCCACGTCCTGTCTTGGGCCAAAAGAACAGTCCTGCTGAGCCCAGCCCAGATGCCAACCTGCAGAGCCATGAGCTAATTGAATGGCTCAGTGTTGTGAGCCGCTGGGGTTTGGGGTAATGACGCAGCAAGAGCTACTGCTGCCCCAGCCTCAAGTGGCTCACGCTGCCTTCTACTGCTCTAAACTCAATTCACATTGATTTGCTTACCTGCTCACTACCTGCCTTCCCTGTTAGAATATCAGATTCAAGAGGACATGATTTTTGTCACCACTGAATCTCAACAATACTATGGTCTAAACAAATAATAAGAGTTCACATTTATTAAGGATTTACAATACATCAGGCTTTGCTCTGTTTGTGATTTAATATTTTAATGTCTAGTGGCAATCAATGGGCCAACCCATTTATTAAGTAGGTACTTGTATCGTTTGTTGTCGCATTGCTATAAAGAACCACCTGAGACTGGTAATTTATAAAGAAAAGAGGTTTAATTGCCTCATGGTTCTACAGGCTGTACAGGACGCATGGCTGGGAGGCCTCAGGAAACTTACAATCATGGCGGAAGATGAGAAGGAAGCCGCCGCCGGCACGTCTTACGTTGCTGGAGCAGGAGAAAGAGGGTGAAGGGAGACGTGCTACACACTTTGAAACAACCAGATCTCCTGAGAACTCACTATCATGAGAGCAGCAAGGGGGAAATGTGCCCCATGATGCCATCACCTCCTACCAGGTCCCTCCTTCAACACTGGGGATTACAATTTGACACAAGAGTTAGGCGGGGATGTAGATCCAAACCGTATCAGCACTTACTAGGTGTGAAGTTGAATGGATGCGTGCATGCATGTATGAATGAATGTGCTTCTCCCTGGCCAGGCTGATACCTTCCTGAAGGTTCCACTGCCCTTTGGGAGTGGCGGGGGCTCTGTGCCCTTCCCACAGCAAAAACTGGACTTTTAGCAACTTCAACTAGTGAACAGCTCGAGCCATTTGACATTGGCCAGGAGACCTGAAATTGGGGGCCCCTGCAGAGGCTTCCGGTCTGACCCTCTAAGCCGAGCAGAAATGTTCACTGTCTCCCTAGCAAGGAAGCCCGCAGAAGTTCCCTGTGGGGTGGAAGGGGGCCAGGACCAGTGGTCATTCAAAATTACTCTCTCAGTTCTATCTCAGAATCTTCCAGTAACCTTGGTGGGGGGGCACTCCTGCAGTTCTCCTGATTAGATGTGGAATAAGTGTTTTCACAATTAGAATGTTTCTCTTCTGAGGTCATCAGATTTTTTTTTATGGAGATAAAAACATAATTAGCTGAGTTCCTCTCTGGAATGCCAGTGACCGTGGGGATGGCCTGGGGTCACTGAGCCCCGGGAAGCTGCTGCGGTCATCCTGAGGTGCTGAGGCCAGGTAGAGTCCAACCCTGCAGGGCCTCGCTCCAGGCTGGGCCAGCTCGACTCCTGTGACAAGGTTGTCCCTCAGGGAGACTCATTCAAGCCAGCCATGGAGCATCAGTCATCTCCTGCTGGCCACATCATGCTCATGTGTAATTTTAGAAATACGGATTCTTACATGTTTGTTCTTGCTAAACTTAAGCGTTCGTTTTTATCTTTTCGTCATCCCCTAGTCAGTACATGGCTCTGACACTGAAGCAAAATGCTAGTGCTTTTGGCTTCTGGAGGGGCGTGTGGCATTGGTGCAGGTCAGCACAGAACCAGTTATCCACGGTTGGATTCCAGAGCCCATGACTGGCTCTGGGCCCTAGGCTTCCTACCTCCCATGGCCCAGAGACCTGGGGGCCTTGGGAAGAGGGAGGCTCGGAAGTAAATGCACGGGAAGGGGTGGGACCTGTGCAGCCCGAGCTTCTGTGGCGGGGCCGGGGACAGAGCTCGCTTCTCTCCTGGGTGCTCATACCCTGCGGCGAGGCCATCCACAGACACGGAAACAAGGATGATCCCAGAGAGCCATGAAGTCGACAGCACTGTGCCCCCACCCCCACCTCGTTATCAACTTTGGCGACAGCAGCATGACCCACCGGGGACGCCACTGCGCACCCTCATCTGAGCGTGTCGCTGCTTACTCAGGCACGCCAAGGAGGGATTAGTTCGGGTCAACAATTTAAACAAATACTTAGGCTTGCCTCTACCCTGGCTGATTAATTCAGTTAGTTGGTCATCTGTCAGTGAGCGTCACAGCAGTTAGCCTGGGGATCAGTTATTTTAGATCAACTGTGTTTTTCAAAGGAAGAAATGAGATTATTTTTAAAGAATGATTTTTTTTTTTTTTTTTTTTTGGGACGGAGTCTCGCTCTGCCGCCCAGGCTGGAGTGCTGTGGCCGGATCTCAGCTCACTGCAAGCTCCGCCTCCCGGGTTCACGCCATTCTCCTGCCTCAGCCTCCCGAGTAGCTGGGACTACAGGCGCCGGCCACGTCGTCCGGCTAGTTTTTTGTATTTTTAGTAGAGACGGGGTTTCACCATGTTAGCCAGGATGGTCTCGATCTCCTAACCTCGTGATCCGCCCGTCTCGACCTCCCAAAGTGCTGGGATTACAGGCTTGAGCCACCGCGCCCGGCCAAGAATGATTTTTTTAATAGTGAAGAAAGTGAGCATGCATGATTGTCCTCAGGGTCAGTCAGCCCTTGCCATGTGAATGCCTCTGTGTGTGTGAATGTGTGTGAAAGTGTGTGAGTGTGACAGTGTTAGTGGGTCAATGTGTGTGTATATGTGTTAGTGTGTCAGTGTGTCAGTGTGTGAGTGTGTGTATGAGAGAATGCGTGAGTGTGCATTTGTGTGTGTGTGTCAGTGTGAGAATGCGTTGAGTGTGCATTTATGTGTGGGTGTGTATGTCAGTGTGTGAGAATGCATAAGTATACATATGTGTGTGTGGGTGTGGGTGTGTGTGTTGACATCACACTTGGTGTGTTTCAGTCCCCCTAGTTCTCCTTGGATCCATTCCTGAGTGTCTACAGCTCAGCCTCTTCTAGAAGTTTCCTGGAAGCAAGTTTGCCCTGTTAGGAAAACTATGGAATCTATGCAAATCAGGAAGTGTCTTTTCTTTGCCCAAGTTAAGGGAAAGGCTCAGGAATTCAGCATTTGAAGGGGTAAATCTGCCCAGAAGCAGATTATTTGGAAGACGGGTTGGAAGCATAAGTAGGGATCAGGGGTGGAGGGAAGGGAGTGCATGGAGGGCAGGTCTTCAGGCTGCTTCTGCTCTTGGCAGTGGCTCTGTCTCATCCCTGGGAGCTCCGGGCAGTGTGGATACCGCAGTGGGCCCCTGAGGATGAGGAGGCTGGGTCTTACCCTCCAGCTCACTCTGTAACTGGCTGCTCCTGGAGGTGTCCTCTGCCCTCCTGCTCCCTGGATGCTGCTGGCCTTCGTGCAGGCTGGAGAACCCTGGGTGGTGAGGGGAGGCTTTCCCGGTGGGATGCTGTCCTGGACCGAAACAGTGTGCTGTGGAGGTTTGGAAAGGGTCTGCTGTGGTCTTTCTGTTTCCTTTTAACTTAGGACTAGAGCAGGAGAGCCGGGGGCCTGGATAGCCATGCCCGAGAGGGACCTTCCAGCGAGTCTCATGACCTGCAGGCCACTGTTGCTAGTGGACTCCATCTCTGGGGCTGCAGAGGCGGCGCTCAGACCACCCTCAGCCACGGCTCCTTCACACAAGTGACAGTGACGGAAGCTCCTCCAAGCCACTGACATGCAGTGCATGGCTGGAAACAGTGCCAGGCAGGCTTGATGGGCAAGTCTGGGGCCCCCGTCATTGAGCTTGGCTGTTTCCCAGACACACCAATTCCTCCCAAGCACATTGAGTAATTAAAGCAGAGACTGAGCCTTTGGACAAGGTTGGTGAATCAGAACTCCATGCAGCTCTGCAACTCTCAGCAATCTCAAAAGTGCTACTGGCCGAGCACCCAGGGCCTGGATCCTGATAGATGCTCAATTGATATTTGTCAAAGGACTGTTGCTGGAACAAATCCTTCCATCTTCTGTGGCTGCTGTTATATTCAATGTCTTAGTCTGTTGGGCTGCTGTGACGGAATATCTTAGACTGGGTAATTTATAAACAACATACATTTATTGCTCACAGTTTGGAAGCTGGGAAGTCAAAAACCAAGGTGCCAGCAGGCTCGGTGTCAGGGGAGGGCTCACAGCTGGTGGCTTCTTGCCATGCTCTCATGTGGTAGAACAGGCGAGGCACTCTCTGGGGCCTCTTTATTTTTTAACTGTTATTTTTCTTTAGAGACAGTCTTGCTCTGTTGCCCAGGCTGGAGTGCAGTGGTGCAATCATAAGTCACTGCAGCCTCTGCCTCCTGGGCTCAAGCAATCCTCCTGCCTCAGCCTCCTGAGTAGCTGGGACCACAGGCAGGTACCACCATGCCTGGCTAATTTTTGTATTATTTTAGATACAAAATTTACAAAACGGGGTTTCACCATGTTGCCCAGGCTGGTCTTGAACTCCTGAGCTCAAGTGAGCTGTCTGCCTCGGCCTCCCCAAGTGCTGGGATTATAGGCTTGAGCCACCGCTCCTAGCCTGGGGCCTCTTTTATGAGGGCACTCATCCTATTCGCGAGGGCAGAGCCTTTGTGACCTGTTCACCTCCGAAGGCTCCCCCTTCTACCATCACCCCGGAGATGAGGTCTCAGCACAGAAATCCTGGGGGAACCCAGGCATGCAGACCACAGCATTCCGTTTCCTTCCCAGTGCCTCCTCAGGCCGCTTCTGCCCTGCAATCCGCACCTGGCTGAGAGGCCTTGGGGTGCATTTCCCAATGGCCCCCAAGGAGCAGCATCAGGCGACACAAACACCCACTCTCCTGCGCGCTGCCTGGCTGCAGACGATGGCGCTCTCCATGGTGCTGATCAGGAGCTCTGCGTTTCACCGAAGCTCCGCTGCAGAGTCCTCCGCCCCCTGCCCAGCACTGTTTCTCAAGGACTTTCTCCGCAAACCAGCTCGGGGGTGAGAGGCGGGAGTCGCCTTTGTCCTGATGTCTGTTCCTAGTCTGGGTTCTGGGAGAGTTGGAGAGACGGTTTAAGGATTAAGGCTGATTTTGGGTCACGAGGAAAGGGGGCAATGCAGCCAGTGGCGGCTGTGCTGTGGGCAGCGCTGGGCGTGGGGTGGCTCGACCAGACTCTGGGGCTTAGCAGTGGAGGGTGAGGCTGGCAGAAAAGCCCAGCGTGCTGCAGGGCTCTGGCAGGGGCTGAGGCAGCTCTGTGTGTAAACGAGGCCTGGAGATTCCGGGGCCACAGCAATGAGATCTGTTGTTTGCTAAGCTCCTGCTCTGTACCAGGCGTGGTCCCACGCACTTTTCAGATATTACTGTGTCTACTTTCTTCAGCACCTGTGCAGGGGAGGTGCCTCAGTGCTTATTTTTCAGGCGAAGGAGAGAAGCTTGTTAAGGTTAAGTAGCATTGGGGCGGCACAGCTAAGAGGTGCTGAGCTGGGAGCCCGGGAGCTCTCCATGATGCCAGGCCACCTCGGGATTAGTTTGGTCTTAGCCTCTTCCCCACGCACACTACTCTAGGGGCGCTGTTTACAGCAGATGCGCAACCTAGACAACTGTACTTGGCAGCCCTGACTTCCCAGTCTCTAGTCCCAGGAATTTATGCAGATGCAGGAAGTGTCTTTTCTTTGCCCAAGTTAAGGGAAAGGCTCAGGAATTCAGCATTTGAAGGGGTAAGCCAAGGTCTGCCTGGCCTTGGACCCCTTTAGGCCAGCACTGACCACATGGTCATGATGGGCTGTCCTGCAGGTGGGCCTCCTGTTGGCTCTGCAAGGCCTGCATGCAAATTCCACTAGCATCTGGCTTGGCTAGAAATCCCCTTTCCCCTCGTGGCCACCTTCTGAGTAGGCAAGAGCCACTTCTTCAAGTTCCAGGCCTCCTCTACTTAGAACAGCTGGTGGGGTTCCAGTGCCCTGCTTCTGGCTGCACCCTGTCTTTGGGACTCCCACCCAGCCTGGGACTAGGCAAACCCTGCTAATGCCCTGCTCAATGAGCTGGGAAACTGAGGCCAAAGAGCCTCAGTAACTGGCTCCTAGCTCCACAGCTGGAAGCCCAGACAGGTCATCTGCATATTCTAGGCCCTTCCCTGTCAGCAGGGTGTGATGGAGTGCATGGTGCCAGGGACCTGGGAAGAATGGGGCTCTGAATGAGGAAGGCAGGTGTGTCTCCCTCTTTCACCAGGAGATGAGCACATCTCCCCAGCCCCCAGCTCAGGCCTGTTCAAACCTGTCACCCCGTGTCTCTGGCTTTATCTCTTACCATCACGTTTGGTCACTTCCCGAGCACAAGGCAGGTGCCGTGCAGTCCAGGACCTTCTTTGACACTCACTAGGGACCCGGAAGCAGGTGGTCAAGCTCTAGCTGGGGGCAGCTTGAAGCTTCCTTACACCATGCTCGATGGCTCTGAGCAATGTAACTGCCACTTCCTGGGACCTGTGGCCCAGGATCCCCTTGATGGCCAGAGGAGGGCTCTGACCTCTCTGGTCAACATGGATCTGTGAATCAGATCTCAGGAGAGGGGCTCCCCTGGGCTCTTCCCAGAGGCACATCTCCTGTTCTTCTTTTGCCTGGTGACATAAGCTCATGGTTTGGGTGGCCACAAGTGACAGCTCAACGGGCACCTGGCCCCACTGCCCATGCTGGCTGCAGAGCTGGTGTATGCAGCAGGTTCTGTGGAGACAGGCATCTCCAGCGTGGTGCAGGGAGAGAGGCCCTGGCCACTGTTGTCGGATGGACTGACGTCCCACCCAAGTGACTCACCAATCTCTCCGAGCCTTAGTTTTCTCATCAGTAATCGCGGGTGAGCTCAGCAACGTCACGGGCCATGGGAGGAAGGTCATGATGCTGGTGCCCCCCCAGGCAGCGTCATCATCACACCAGGTGGCCTCAACTGCCTCAAGGTCCAGTGCCCAGACACTGGGTGACCTCTGCGTGTTCTGCTCCTCTTGAAGCCTTGACTTACTCACCTATATGATGGGTATAAGAGCACTGCACATCATGGGGCACTGTGAGGATTCATGAGGTCGCCTGTCAAGTGTTTGCTGCCGAGTGGACACGGGGAAGTGCCCGGTGAATGGTGGCCACCAGTTACCTCCCCACTCCTGCAGGCACATAGCTCAGCCATTGGCAGCCTGGCCACCAGGTTCATTTTGAGATCCTGCTGCCCACTGGGAATGGGAGGTTGAGATGGGAATTTTCCATAGTTCCTGAGGCCGTGGGATCTCCTTCCTGGGGTCCTGCCCCTCTCTCTCTCTGCCCCCCCTTCCCCTCTCTCCCTTGCCTCATCCTCGGGTTCTGTTTCTCTGGAGACCACTGACCACCACAGCACTGCAATGTGATGGGATGGAGGGGAGGCAGCCCTTGATGAGTTGGAGGCTGGAGACATTTGGAAGAGAACCCAGATCCCAGAGGCCACACATCCCTCTAGTGGCCTCTGGGATCTGGGCCCCTAGGTTAGAACCAGGCACAGAAAGCCACATCTGACCCAGGTCCCCTTCCTCGAGTTTAGTGACCCTGCTGCAGGTCCGAACTCCCCATCTTGCCGGCTGTCTGCTCGTGGAGACCTGGCCTCTGAGCAGTGTCCATGGCAAGGGGCAGGCTGCCCTCACTCTGTGACCCACGGGGCAGTGGCTTTTAAAGAGACCCAAGAGGAGGCCACGCTTAACCCAAAGCAAGCCCGGGGCAGGCGGAACTCCGGCCCCAGGAGGTCAGCTTTGGTGGCTGGTCTCGTGTGTCACCTTAGCCGGGCCACGGTGCTCAGGTGTTTGGTCAAGCATGTGTGGATGTTGCTGTGAAGGTGTGTTCTTTATATGGTTAACATGTGAATCAAAGACTTGGAATGAAGCAGGTGGCCTCCGCGGTGTGGGTGGGCGTCACCCGATCGATTGATGGGCTGAAGAGGAATGGCTGAGGTCCCAGAGGAGAAGGGGATTCTGCCTCCAGGCTTGAGACTGCAGCATCAGTCCTCCTATGGGTCTCAGCCTGCTGGCCTGTGCTGCAGAATTTAGATGCACCAGCCCTGCCCCTCTCTCTCTCTGCCCCCCTTCCCCTCTCTCCCTTGCCTCATCCTCGGGTTCTGTTTCTCTGGAGACCACTGACCACCACAGCACTGCAATGTGATGGGATGGAGGGGAGGCAGCCCTTGATGAGTTGGAGGCTGGAGACATTTGGAAGAGAACCGGCCCCTCCCTCTGCCTCCTATGGAGAACCACACTATACACAGGGGAGCCTCTAGAAAGGCTGAGAGGCTGGCATTTTGTTAGCATCACACTGGGGCCATTGGGATGGGCCGAGGCACCCTGGCAGGTGCTGGTGTGGGGTTCAGGCCAGCAGATGGGAGATGCTTGGGCTGCCAGGCAGGAGATGAGGGTCACATGTCCCTGCTACAGGTTGCTGGGGGAACGGGGGCAGGAGAGAGGGGTCTGCCGGTCACTAGTCACCAGGAATATAAGCTGCATTTCCCAGATGCTCCATTTCCTCCTCTGGAAGCCTGGAATAAATACAGAGGATATCTGGGAACCCGAGGTTGAGGGTCACCCTGGGGAGGGTGGGGCAGGGAAGCTGTCCTGACACCAGGGGCTGCCCGGCCACCCTGAACTATACCTTGAGCCTGATTAGTTCTCCAGTGCCCTGGAGATGGGCAGGGGAAGTGACCGAGGCCAGAGGTTTGGGTGACTTACCCACAGTCACAGAGCAAGGGGGAGGAGGCAGGGGGACCTGTGCCAAGCAGACCCACTTCTCAACCCATGGGGCTGCACGCACAGCACCTTCACTTTGCCTGGAGGAGCAAAGGGAGCGGTCCCCTGCACCCCCGGCCCTCCCCAATGCCTTCAGTGGCCCACCCAGCCACAGTTCCGCCATGGACAGCTTTCAAGAAGCGGGTTAGTACAGGGCAAGTGCAATCTGTCACCTACAATAACCCCTTGTGACAGGTAGCTGGGAAAACAGAGACAAAAATCAATGAAGATTTGGAAACAGACTGCTGGAAACAATTTATTTCTAAAAGCAGCACGGCCTGAACAAGATCTGGAGCTGGAGCCCTGAGCAAGAGCCGGGTCAGACTGGAGGGAGGTGCCCGGAGGCCATATCGGGAGTTGCCTCCCCGGGACCTCTCCCTGACCCCTCCTACTCCATAGGGCCTGTCCTCCGCTGAGTGACCATGGCGGCAGGTGCTCCAGTGAGTGCCGCCCAAGGCTGGGAGCCCCCGGGGATGGTGAAAGGGGCTTGCAGGAGGAGGCAGCTCTCCCAGCATCCAACAAGTCACCCCTGGCATTTGGCCCTGCAGACCAGCACGTGGGGATCTGTGGCCCTACCAGGAGGCTGTGTCAGTTGGTTCATTTCTTTCTTAGTTCAATTGTCCACTCGTCAGTGGCATCTCTGATGTGCTGGGCAACATCTATCTGTCACAGACATACGCTGCTGTCTCTGTGGCCCTCGAGCACAGCTGTGCCACCCCTCGGTTGCGGTCCCTGGGGTGAGTGAGCTGACGGAGGAGAACACCGGCTTCCCTGCGAATCAGGTGGAGGGGGCCTGATGAGGCTATGACCACCGATAGGGTGGCACGTGTCTCTTCCTGCCCTGGGAGGAAGGCAGTAGGGGGAGCCAGTAGGAGCTGCGCATGACTCCTCCTGCACCCCCAAAGCCCGCCCTGGGAGTGGAGAGATTTACGCCCCGAGGGGGGCAGTGTCACTGCTCCTTACGGCACATTAAGCTGATGAATGAGCGCCCATCAGGGCACATGCTGGGTGCTGCTGCCACCGATGGAAGTCACAGCTCATATTTCTGAAATTGATGCTGTAAAGGCCAGTCTATCAAGGGTCCCCTGCAGGTTTGTTAAAGTGGATTAACTGAATAATTTCCATAGAATAATAATATTTCTTAAGGATTATGGATGGGTCCTGGTCGTTCCTCAGCTACTGTTAGCCAAAAATGTCCAAAGATGGGTCTGCTTTTCCATTTAGGCTTCAGAGCAAATGATATTTCTGGTGAGAACACAGACCTTAAAGCTGGGTCGGAGTAGGACTGATGGTTTCAAGGGCCTGTGGAGATGGGATGGGATTAGAACCGCCGGTGCCTGCTTTGTCTCAATTGGTTCAGAGCTTGCTGGGTAAAAGAGGGGTGCATTAGGCAGCTTCATGCTGCAATCAGGTTCCAAAACACACATCCCCAAAACTCAGTGGCTTACAACAGGCATTTGGGTTTTGCCCATGATCCTGAGGCTGGCTGTGGAGGCTCGGCCTCCAGCTGTAGGGCAGGGCTCATCTGGTTCTGTGAGAGTCTCACCCTGGGCCCACAGCCTCCCAGGGCCTCTTCCTAAGGATGGCCGGAGCGCCAAGAGGCAAGTCAAACAGCCGGGCACAGGAACCCTTCAGCTCACACCACACTCGCACTCCGCGGGCCAAGCTGGAAGTCGCTGGGATGGATGGGCCCTCACGCAGGCTCTACAAGGCCCCAGGGCACAGGGCGTGCAGGCAGAGCCCTGTCACAAAGACGGAGGAAGGAGTGGGAGCGACAGGGCAGCTGTCACAGGGGGTCTTCGATGTGGACCCCTTCAAACCTGCCACGAGAGTCAAGCTTGGGTTTCTGGAATGTTTTAGAAAGGTCTGGGCACCTGAGGTCGGGGAGTGAGTGAGCGCCCTCTGGGGACTGGGCTGCATGGGCCCTGCCGCTGCTGGCTGCTGAGGACTCCACCACGGGGTCTTTGGTTTGGTCAACATTGGTTTTGGCCAGGGCCACTCCCGGAAAACTTCTGAGGTCCTTGAGGGATGCTCTGTTCTTGGGGCAGAGGGGACGGGCTGAGTCAGGCCCCTGCTCTAACTTGCTTGTTTTTTTTAGACGGAGTCTCGCTCTGTTGCCCAGGCTGGAGTGCAGTGGTGGGATCTCGGCTCACTGAGACCTCCACCTCCCGGGCTGAAGAGATTCTCCTGCCTCACCCTCCTCAGTAGATGGGATTACAGGCACCTGCCACCATGCCTGGCTAATTTTTTAATTTTTAGTAGAGACAGGATTTCACCATGTTGTCCAGGCTGGTCTCGAACTCCTGGCCTCAGGTGACCCGCCCACCTTGGCCTCCCAAAGTGCTAAGATCACAGGCGTGAGCCACCGCGCCCCGCCTCCAGCTTGCTTTTGACTAGCAGGTGGGAGATACGCACACACAGACACACACCCTTGGCACCGGACCGAGGTGCTCAGGATGAACATGGGGGCTGTGGGGACCGTGGGGGCAGGGGCTGCTGGCCTGGCCTCTTGGGATGGGGGTAGGCAGGGTCTCCCTGGAGGAAAGCTGGTGCTGAGCTTTGCAGGGTGAGAATGGTTGGGGGGTGGGAAAGTGCATTCCGGGTGAGGAGCCAGCCCAGGCCAGCAAGTTCATTCACCCAAGCTTCCTGGGGACACCGTGTGGGGCTCCAGGGGTCCCATGGGAAGGAAACGGCAGGCCCTGTCACCCACAGGGTGCTCACTGCCCAGCACAGCCAAGCCAGCCATGTCCAGGCCCAGTGAAGGGGTTGGAGACCCAGGGCCCATGGGCGGGGGCTGTCCTTGGGCAGGGAGGGCAGCTGCCCCGGGGACTGGGTCCCCTGAATCCCGGTGGTGCAGGGGTTGTTACCTGAGGGGGTTGGGTGGGGCTGGCTGCTCTGGCTTTCCGGGAAAGTCTAGGCCGGCGTAACAGGTAGTTAAGGCCCTTGCTGCTGTGCAGAGCCTGGGCGAGATCCTGAGGCAACGATGTGACAGCTTTAATTAGAGAGGACTGTTCTCATCAACACACATGGCAGTTAATGAGCAGAAGGGGTGGAGGCTGGATTTACATCCGCCGCTGGCCATGAGTCTCTGTGTGCAGGAGACGTGGCGGCTCTCCCCTCGACTGTCCCTCGCGCAGGAGGGATGGAGGGGCTGAAGCCGCTGCGGAAATTCTGTCAGTGAAGCATGGGGCCCTGGCTTTGGGGATCAGTTCCCCAAGGTCAGTTCTGGCCGGACATGCTCAACATCAACGTCTGCTGTCCGTCCTGGGTTCCTCCAGGACAGGGACCCGTGCCTGAGACCCAACGGGCCCTGACTGAATATACAAAGTGTATTAACGTGCGCGTATCGGGAAGCGCCAGCTTCACCTCATCTGCCCTGTGCAGTCCCCTTCCCAGGTAGGCATCGGAGGCTGCCTATGCCACAGCAGCCTGGGGGAGCCAGGGAGTGGCCTTGCCTCTGAGGTCCTCATAGTCCTGCCCCAGCTGGTGGGCTGTAAAATCTGGCCTGGCTGAATTCACTGATGCTGGGGCCGGGAGGACACTGTCCAGCAAGGCAGCCTCCCTCCCTCCTGGGCAGCTCCGCCCCCTGCCAGGCCCAGCACAGCTCTGTGTCTGACCAGACCGAAAGACTGCATATTGTGTTATTTCATACGAAATGTCCGGAATAGGCAAATCCACAGGGACAGAAAGTAGACTGGTGGTTAACTAGCACATTAGTCAGTGTTCTCCAGAGAAACAGAACCAACCAGCAGGGTCTCTCTCTGTCTCTCTCTCTATGTACATAATTGCATGGACTGTGAGGCAGCCAGGAGGTGTCTGGCCGGCATGTGTCTGTATGCATGTATGTGCGTGTGTGTGTGTGTGCATGCTTGCTTTATATCAAATACTTTATTTATTTATTTATTTATTTTGAGACGGAGTCTCGCTCTGTCGCCCAGGCTGGAGTGTGGGGGCCGGATCTCAGCTCACTGCAAGCTCCGCCTCCCGGGTTTACGCCATTCTCCTGCCTCAGCCTCCCGAGTTGGGACTACAGGTGCCCGCCACCTCACCCGGCTAGTTTTTTGTATTTTTTAGTAGAGACGGGGTTTCACCGGGTTAGCCAGGATGGTCTCGATATCCTGACCTCATGATCCACCTGTCTCGGCCTCCCAAAGTGCTGGGATTACAGGCTTGGGCCACCGCACCCGGCCTATATCAAATACTTTAATCTTAGAATGCTGGAAGCTGAGGAAGTTGGTTTGGCAATATTATAACAGTCATTAAAGCTTTGCATCAGGCAGGGCAGGAGGGCTGTGATGGGAAGATGGATGCGCTGAGACGGCTCAGGCTCAGCTGGGCCCTTTCCTGGATTTCCGTTGTGACCTTGAATGGCAGAATTCAAGTCAGGCTGGTGTGGAATGAGGGCGTGTATCAGGAAGGAGGGAATCCAGTGCTAAGTCAGTCCTTCGCTTCAAGGGGCTCCTGGGATATCTGGAGACCCTCTGTTACTGCGTGGAAGGTCTTGATTCCAAGTTGTCCAGGTTCTTGGTGCATTGAACAAAGAATTGAACAAAATGCACAAACAAAGCAACAAAAGGATGAAGCAATAAAAGACAAACAAAGCAACAAAAGAACAGAGCAGTGAAAGCTTAGATTTACTGAAACAAAAGTACGCTCCACAGAGGGGGAGCAGGCTCGAGCACGTGGCTCAGGAACCCCATTGTTCTTTAGGGTTTTTATTAAGCTAAAAGAATTTGGTAGCACCCTAGGTGCCCTGTAGAGGCCTCCAGTTGGTTACTCCCTATGAAGGATTGACCCTAGGTCAATCAGAGGCTGGAGTGGAGGCTTGTCCTGTGGCCAACCAGAAGCTGGAGTGGAGACTTGACCCATGTCAATCAGAGGCTGGAGTGGAGACTTGACCTGTGGCCAACCAGAAGCTGGAGTGGAGACTTGACCCATGTCAATCAGAGGCTGGGGTGGAGACTTGACCCGTGGCCAATCAGAAGCTGGAGTGTGGAGACTTGGCCTGAGGTCAGTCAGAGGCTGGAGTGGAGACTTGGCCTGTGTCAATCAGAGGCTGGAGTGTGGAGACTTCTTTCTTGTGATCGCAGGGGTGAGGATGTGGCCCGTGTGCTGCCCAATCCTGCCTGGAACTGGCTGCACCCGCTGTTCTGCTTATGCCTTAACCCTGGGTTACCCTAATTCCCTGTTCTCCTGCCTCACCTCCACTCTGCAGACTGTCTTCTGCTCTGTTACTGGAGGCTTGGAGTGAGGCCATCTCTGGCTGTCAGTCGAAGGGCGGCTATGTGAGTAGATGCCCTGTAACATCTACCCTTGGAGCTTCAGGGTCTGAGATGCCAAACAGGGTCCTCACTGGGCCCCCTCTGGCTGTGGCCCCAGAGTAAACTGCAAGGGAGATTCCAGGGCCGTGGCTCTGGGATCTTGGAGCATCCCACCTCACTGGTGTTAATGCTGGATGATGGAGACGCATCAGCTATGGAATCCAGGGGTCAGCAGCTCCCTGGGAAAGACGTGGTCTCCCCACAGCCCCGGAAGGAGGCTGCGAGATCTCTATTCTGCTGGGGTTGGCTGGTGAACTTGTCCCCAATAAGACACCACCCTCATATTGACCGCTGGTGAACTTGTCCCCAGTAAGACACCACCCTCATACTGCCCCTGGCCTCCCGATTGCCTGTCTCTTTATCCTAACATTTTTCTCCATATCACTAGGAAAAGGACGTTTTGGTAATGATCAAATGAATTCACAGACGGGATATCCAGCCCCCTCCTCCCAGGACAGGCGAGAGGGGAGCGTCTGCAGGGCTCACGTAAGCATGGGGCAGAGCGCTTGGGCTTGGGGGCTGAGTTTCCTGGGTGCCTCGCCAGGGAGTGGGGCTTGGAGCCCCTGATAAATGTCCCCTGGCAGGGCCCGGCCTCCCTTGGAGAGCTGGAGCATGGACGGGGCACTTTAGCTGCCCAGACCCAATAAAGTAAAATATAACCGTGTGTTTGACTCTTGTTTGCCCCTGAAGACAATTCTTCTAAGTTTAGTTTTATTGATCTGAGAGGAGCTCGGCTCCTGGAAATCAGTGTCCCCCTCGGCTTCCCAGCTGCCTTCTCGTGTCACCACTTGGGACTTGCATGACCCTGGTTGCTGTTTGCCTAATTTGCATTTTATTAGCCAATGATTAAGCAGGTTAGCAAGGCAAACCCTGGGTCGGCGGCTCAAGGGCTCCTTGGTGGATAATTCTCAGGGTGATGCATCTCATCATCCTAAACTGGTAACTTTTGGATTTCATGGGTCAATTTAAAAAAAAAGAAAGAAAGAAAAAAATTCAGATAACCAATGTAGAATTGCCAGCTTTTTATTGGCCAAGTAAGGGCATTAAAATAATTCCTTCCAAACTCAAACTACTCCATCTGCGTCATCATTTCATAGCAGAAGGACATTTGAGCCCTCCAGCCCAGGAAGGACGTGGCCCAGCACGGGAGACAGTGCTCTCACCAAATACGTTTGCTTGAAAGGAAACGGCTCTCTATAGCATTCTTGCCCCATTTCTAGGGGCCTGGTGGAGACCTCATTCATGATGGCCCCCCGTGCTCCCCCTAGGTAGGGGGACCCCTGTGCTAAGCCTCAGTCTGGTGGTTTGGGCACGCAGTTCCTGGAAGGCTCTGGAAAGAAGTAGGAGTGATGGAGGCCGAGGTAGGAGTGATGGAGGCCGAGGTAGGAGTGATGGAGGCCGAGGTAGGAGTGATGGAGGCCGAGGTGAGGCTGGATCAGGGTTCCTCTTCCTGCTCCTGGTGTGGCAAAGCCTCAGGTGCACTGGCCTCTGGGACCGCCACTGCCCTGGCACTGCCCCCAGCCCTTCACACCATTGCCCGGTTGGCACCCGTGTAGATGAAGCCTGCAGGAGCTCCGGTTCCGCTGCCCGCGGGCAGGAGAAGGAGGGGAGGGGCTGTGAGGCCGTGTTTCTCCCAGGACTTCTGCAGGAGGGAGTAAGATCAGAGAGCCGCCCACCTCTAGTTCAGAAAGTGAATTGATTTCCTGTGTGGTTTTAGCTGGCTTTCTGCCCTGGAGCTGGGAAGGTGTGGGGCTTGACTTAGCTTTCTGGGCCCCGGGCAGGCTGCAACCCCTGGAAAAAAACAGTCAGATCAAGCCCAGCTCAAAGAGGAATCTTGCCACCCCTGGGCCACGCTCTCAGCCAGGGTGTGTGGGGCGCTGAAAGCTCTGTTTTCAGTAAGCAGCAGCACCCCAAATGCGCCTGCTGGTGTCTCAGTCTGAACCTCACAGCACAATGGGCTTTATCAATATTGCACCGTCTCAGGAACTCTCCTGGGCTCTCGCTGCCTAGGAGGACGGAGAAGAGGGTGCTTAGAGATTCTCTCTTAAGCAGGGGGCGGCACGAAACTGAACCGGTCCTTCAGGACAGGGGCTTCCCGGGAAGAGACATCAAAACACGCCCTGAAGCTGCCACGGGGCTTCGACACCTTAGAAGTTTTGTACAAACCCAGAAAAGGGATTTGGGGCTACATGTGGGAAGATTCCTTGGTCTGGAAAAGTCTGCAAAGGCTTTCTTAAAAACCCTCTCCGGAAGAGTCAGCGGTGTGGGAGCTGGAACAAGCAGCTACTTGGGGATACTGAAGGCAACTGGAGCCGGTGTTTGCAGTTATTGAGACACAGGGACCTTGAGCTCAGTGCAGTGGCAGCCACATGGCTCCATTCCCTCGTTCCACGTCTCCTTTCTCCAGTCTCAGCCAAAGCCTTGATCAGCCTCTTGGGAGTGGGGGAGAGGAACTGCGCTGTGAAAATACAGGAGCGGGCTGGGCGCGGAGGCTCATGTCTATAATTCCAGCCTTTTGGGAGCCCGAAGTGGGAGGACTGCTTGAGCCCAGAAGTTCAAGACTAGCCTGGGCAACATGGTGAGACCCCCGTGTCTACCAAAAATAAAAAAAAAAAATCTGGCCATGGTGGGGTGCACCTGTGGTCCCAGCTGAGGCGGGAGGATGGCTTGGACTCGGGAGTTTGAGGTTCCAGTGGGCTGTGATTGCAACACTGCACTCTAGTGTTATAATGCTGCAATCAGAGCTCACTGTGTGTCTCCAGGGTGATAAGACTGAGACCCTGAAATAAAAGAAATAAAAGAATGGGAGGGGGCAACAGAATGAGATCCCGTCTCTCCAAAAAAAAAAAAAAAAAAGAAGAAGAAAGAAAGAAAAGAAAACAATTTAACTGGACGTGGTGGCACTCGCCTGTGGTCCCAGCTATTCCAGTGGCTGAGGCAGGAGGATGGCTTGAGCCTAGGAAGTCGAGGCTGCAGTGAGCTGTGATTGCGCCACTGCACTCCAGTCTGGGGACAGAGGCGAGACTCTATCTCTGAAACAAAAATGAAAACAAACAAACAAACAAAACACAAAAAAACTATGCCTTGACCCCAGGCTAGGCACAGGCCTGGGTCAGGTCCCAGAGGTTCCCGAGGCTCTGGCACCCAAGTCTGACGGTGACTAGCCAGAGAGCCTGACAGCCTCAGGACGCCTAGGGAAGAGAGGCTAACATCCTTAGCTTCTCCCTCCCTGGCAGCCTGGAGTCAGCGTCAGGGCATCAGGCTGGGATCTGCCTGTCGGGCACAGCGTGGGAGCAGTCCTAGAGCAGAGCAGGTGCCAGCCGCCCTCCAGTGCCTAAGATCCTGCCTCCCTCTCTGGGGAATCCTGTCACCTGCGGAAACCCCCGTGTTTCTCTTTAGGAAGATTCCTGCATCTGTCTCCTGGAGTGGCGTTTTCTAGAAGTTGCAGTGGTTCCTGGCTGGATGAGACTCCCCCGGGCCTCTCCCTCTACCTTCTCCTTCCCTCACAACAGCCACCTGTCCCATCGCGGCCCTGCGTGGAGTGGCCTTTTGGCCTCTGGGAAGATGTGAAGCCAAGGTGCCCCGTGCTAGCGGCGAGTCACCCTGGGCGACTCCAGACCCTCACTGCTCCCACAGCAGCATCACACCCACGTGCACTCAGCAGCTGGGCCCGGGTCCTGTTTTCCTCTTGGACCACTTCACTCCTCGATGTTTCGGAAGCTGCATTCCCCGGAACGACTGCCTGTGCCCTGCGTTCATCGACCAGGTCAACGGCTGAAGGCTTCCTTGGAGCTGCTAATGAGGAATACACCAGGCTGGTTCCTGTCCCCAGGGAGCTTGAGAATGGGTGATCACCGGGGGGTTCCACGCCACCCCACCAGGTGGGCGCCCGCGACCCCCTCCTCAGCACCCACCCGTCGAGGTGGATCACGGCCGGCCGTGCAGCTTTGATGGTGCCCACAGCGGGCTTGGGGGCTGAGACGGTGGCCCAGCCGGTCGGCAGGGGCAGGGGCAGGCCGGGCTCTGCACTTGGGTTTTGCAGGGAGGAGTTGAGGCTGTGGGCCTTCTGAGAGTCTTCCTCCCTGCACGTTGCATCCAGGGGTTGTTCAAACCTTGCTATCCTTCGTACCTGGAGGTGGCTGGAGCTGCTCCCCTGTGGCTGACTGGATGTGGACTTGGGGGCACCCCTCCTTTCTCCACCCCTCCCATTTGTTTCTAAGGGGTCTGCTGGGATTCTGGGTAGAGTGTGAGACTTGGGACAAAGGGCAGGTTTGTGGGCTAACTCTGACGTGACCCCAGAACTTATGACACCCAGGGTAGAACCGGGGAGGGGCAGGGGGCCCAGGGTGGGGTGTGGCCTGCCTCTCCTGACTGCCCTGTGCGGGAGGCGCTTCTCCCCCAGTGCCTCTATTCCAGAGCCACAAAGCTGGAGGGTGGCACCCACAGGCTCTGCCTTCACTCTCTCAGCATGGAGGGGCCAGATGTAGGGGGCACTGGGTGGGGGCACTGGGCCATAAGGCCGGACAAGGCCCTGTGTTGAGCTGCATGGAGTGGACCCAGGGTGTGACACCAACCTCCTGCTCAGGAACGTGGTCCTCCCTCTGCCCAGCGTCCCCTCTGCTGTGGTCAGTGGCGGAGCAGGGATGTGTTGGGAAGGCCCAGGAGGAGAATTCTCAAACCTCAGGTCCCACTCCCATGGGAACGCTCCTGAGTGACGTTGGCAGAAAGTGTTTGAAACTAAATTTTCAGTGCGGTCATCCTGACTCCGAATCTGCAGTGACAGGAGTGCCTGCCCGGGACGCCATTACCTGGAATTTAGGGGACTGAGTGATGTTCTCCACGGGTGGCAGTAGGCTCTGCCACCTCCCGAGTGTGGCGTCCAGGCTAGCCGGGTTGGGGCCCTTACCCAGCTGGGCTCCAGGCACTGTGGTTCCTCCTGTCATGGGAAAGCTGGGATGAGGACAGTGGAGGCCGCCTAGGGAGAAGTCAGGTGGACACTGAGGCCTCTGCTTGTCTCTGAAGTCCTGCTGTTCTCCCGGGGCACCTGGGGCTTTGTGGGTGCGTTGTGCACTGTGATTCCTTCTGGGCTCAGCAGACGACCTGCAGGAGCAGCCGGTCCAGGGTCTGTGTTCAGACTGTGCCCCTGGGGTTCCAACTGAGAACTCAGAGTCACGGGGATGGTCAACGTGAGAAGCGAGGGTGTGGGGGAAGGGACCCCAGACATCCCCCATCCCCCATGCGAGTCGTGCCTCCTGTGTGCCTCATTGACTTGCTGTGTGCGGTTGAGTCTGGGGGGATCCTGAAGCCTGTTTTGGGTTTCCGGGTGGAGAGGGGAATTGAATCCGGCTGGACCTTGCTCTGCTGTGACAGGCTCCTGGAGCAGCCTGTGGGCTGTGGCGAGAGTGTCACCCAAGACGAGGCTGCAGGTGGGCGGCTGGCTATTCCCCAGCCCCTCTTATTTCATGGAGATGCACCCCAAGTCAGGAGCTCTCAGCCGCCCACCCAGAGGGAGCCATCTGCAGGTCAGGGACGCAGATCGGGGTGTGCACGGCTTTCTCTACCCTGGCATCCGTCACTCGTTATTACCTGTGGGATTTGCTGACACCGCTGGGTGTCCAGAATGCAATTCAATTCTGACCTGATCTACCTGGAGGTAGCGTCAGATCTGACGAGGCCTGGGGCTCAGTCCCATAGGAGAGTCCCCACTTTGGATGTCAGTTGCAAGTCCTGGGCCATTCCCTCTTCTGTCCAACCAGATATAAATCTGGGGTTCCCATAACGTCCTGCCTGGGCTTGATAATTCGCTGAAACCACTCACAGAACCGGGAAAGTGCTTTACTCACAGTGAGCAGTCTCTTATAAAGGCAGCAACTCGGCTGATTGGAAGAGACACAGAGGGTGAGGCATGGGGGTGTCTGGGAGCACCCATGCCTCTTCCAGACGCGCCCCCTCCCACACCTCCATGAGTTCACCAGAGTGGAACTCTTTGAGCCCTGTCATTTAGGGGTTTTTATGGAGGTCCCATTACGTTAGCGTGATTGATTATGTCATTGACTGTGGTGATTAACTCAATCTCCAGTCCTTCCTTCCCTGGAGAAGGGGGTTGGGGGCAGAGGAGTTTGGAGAGGACTGAAAGTTCCCACCCTGTAACCACATGGTTGGGCTTCTGACAGCCAGCTTCCAGCCTCCAGCCCCCAGCCCCCAGTCCCCAGCCCACAGCTCCCAGCCCCCAGTCCCCAGCCACCCAGCCCCAGCCCCCAGCCCCCAGCTC
>NC_045434.1:216153010-216166197 GCF_002776525.5 Piliocolobus tephrosceles
TGCCATTCTCCTGGTACCAGCACCCCTGCAAGGGCCTGGGGCTCCTGCCAGCATGGGTAGAGCTGAGCACTGTGCCATCTGGAAGCCGACTCATTCGCCGTTATCACCCAAAAGGGCTGGCAGCAGATCAGTTCAGTCATGACAGGTGTGCGGAGCCCTGATCAGCTTTGAGGATGTCAAGGGGGCAATCCAAAGGCCAAGGCAAGGGAAGATGCCAAAATCTTCCTTCTCTCCGAGGGATGGTGCGGACCCAGATGCCCTCAGTGACCGCCCAGATGTGGCAGTGACAGTGGGGAGTGACACCCTCGGTGACCGCCCAGATGTGGCAGTGACGGTGAGGAGTGACAACCTCGGTGGCCGCCGTATGTGGCAGTGACGGTGGGTGTGACACCCTCGGTGGCTGCCCACAGGCTTCCCCTCTGCCCGGGTCTGGCCTCACCAGCTGCAGGAGCCAGGTGTCCTGAACACCTCTGAGCCTTGACTTCCTCCTCTGTGACCCAAGACAGAGAGAGTCGCCACCTCGGACACTGGTGGAGAGGACTGCATATGAGCCTGCTTTGAGCCCACTGAGGAGTTCTGGCGACACTGCTTCTCATTTTCACCATCTGCGCATCTGCAGGGCCTGGACGCATCCTGGCACGTTGAAGGTGACTGGTGATTTTAGATAAATGAATTATTGCTCTGGGCACCATCAGCCTCAGGCCCCCTTTTCAGCCTGAGCGCTCCTGTGGAGGAAGATGCCTGATGGAAGCTTCCAGGCTCCCGCTGAGCCCTGTGGCATGCTCCAGAAGGTGCCCTTTGTCAGGCCTGTGGTTCCCAGAGGCAGGGACCACCTGTCTGGGCTCAGTCTCTGTTCAGTGCATGACTCTTGGTGGAGTGGGAGGACTTCCCGGCTGGCAGCTGATGGTGGTGCTGTTGGCTCATGCCAGGGCCCAGGCAAGCACAGGCTCTGCCGCCTCCTGGGCCAGCGAGGGAGGGGTGGAGGGAGGGGAGGGGGAGCAGACCTCTCTTTTCCAGATGCTCTGCTGGCTGGGCAAGTCCGCCGCTGCCGAGTCTCCTAGAGGTCCCTGGCCTTGGCCTTCCTCAATGACGAGAGGACTAGAGAGGCCTGGAGACCCTCAGGGGAGAGGTCTGGGGGACGGGGAGGGAGTGGGCAGGCCTGGCTGGGGACCCAGCAGCTTTGGCTTTTCTTCCAGCCTCCAGCTTCTCTTCTCACTTGAAGCCCTGCTTTCGCAGGCACTGGAGGAGAGCCCAGGACCTTTCTGTGGCTGGGGTGGGAGTCATGACGGGTGGGCAGGCCAGCGCATGGGGTTCGCAGCTGTGGTCCAGCTGTTGGCCTGGCCCAGGCCTGGGTAGTCCGAGTCCGACCCTCTCCATTGCCCTACCCTGAAATGGTACCTGCAGTTGGCTGGGAAGGCTCAATTCTCCAGTTGCCTTGCCTCCTGCAGGGTAACTTTCCTGGGGCCTTGGGGACCCTTCAGTCTTCCTTGGAGGGAGGGCTGAGCCAGGTGCTCTGCTGGTTGCATGCCTGCTGTCCTCCCAGACTTCTGATCTCTGCTGGGATGCCCACAGAAGGTTTTCTGTGAGTTGACAGGCATTAGCACACAGGAATGGAAACCCTCCTCTGGCCTGGGACGGGACTGGCACCAAACTCCTCATGGAGAGTCCTCTCCCAGCCCTGGATTCTGAGACTGGTGATTCACTCTTCACTAGGATCTGGGAGGCTTTGGGGCCTGTGCTCTGCAGCAGGCTGGTGACCTTGGAACAGTGGCGTTTTCTTTCCAGACCCAGTTTTGTCATCTGGGAAATGGGGGAATTGAGCAAGCTTTGTTTCCTTTCCATCCTGGTACTGGGAGATGTTCCTTTCAGCCTTGGGTTTGGCTTTATGTTTTCCATGTTGAATTGTCTGATTTTGTCTCATGGGCTACATTGCTTACATCTCCCTAATTCCTCCTGGCCTAAGAGCCCATTCCTGTCACCATCATCACCACCATCATCACCACCACCACCATCATCACCACCACCACCATCATCACTACCACCACCATCATCACTACCACCATCATCACTATCACCATCATCACTATCACCATCACCATCATCACTACCACTATTACCATCACCACCACCATCACTGTCACCACCACCATCACCACCATCATCACCAACATAATCATCACCATCACCACCATCATCACTATCACCATCACCTCCACCATCACCACTATTACCATCACCATCATCACTACCACCATTACCATCACTACCATCACCATCATCACTATCACCATCACCATCATCACCATCACCATCATAATCACCATCATCACCATCACCATCAGAATCACCATCACCACCATCATAACCAACATAATCACCACCACCATCACCATCACTATCACCACCACCACCACCATCATCACTATCACCATCATCACCACTATCACCATCACCATCATCACCACCATCACTATCACCATCACCACTATCACCATCACCACCAACAAAATCTCTACCATCATCACCACCACCACCACCATCACCACACTTCTGACATCAGCCACCACCATCGTCATCACCCATCACTACCAGCACCATCATCACCTCCCACTGCCATCACTATCCACCACTGATACCATGTTGCCACCACCACAATTCCCATTCCTCATCACCACCTCCCCAGTCATTACCCCCACCACACCCTCAGCACAGTCATTCCCTGGTCACTCAGCCCTACCTGTTACACATCAGTCACCACCACTACCACTGCCACCTTTTGTCTGATAGGATTTCTGAGCTTCAAATGGCATAAAAGTCCTTTGTAGTGGACAAAAGGCAATGTTTTTTGGTAATGGCGGTTTTTATAATAAACTGAGGTTCCACTTGGGAAAACAAATGCTAACCACAAAGATAAATAAGGTGTGGCTGGGCATGGTGGCTCACACCTGTAATCCCAGTACTTTGGGGGGCTGAAGTGGGCGGATCACCTGAGGTCAGGAGTTCATGACCAGCCTGGCCAACATGGTGAAACTCCATCTCTACCAAAAATACGAAGTTAGCTGGGCGTGGTGGCATGTGCCTGTAATCCCAGCTCCTCAGGAGGCCGAAGCAGGAGAATCGCTTGAACCTGGGAGGCGGAGGTTGCAGTGAACCAGGATCGTGCCACTGCACTCCAGCCTGGGTGACAGAGTGAGACTCCATCTCAAAACGAAACAAAACAAAAAAACAATAAGGTGATTTCTCGCAGGACAAAAGAACTTGCTAAAGGATTTCTGCAAGGAAAGGATGACCTAGGCATTTCCATTGCAATTTCTCTTACCCCAAGGACTGACTTGTGGAAACTCCTGAGATACCCCTCAGGGCACTCCTGAGAAGCGGGTTGCACCACCTTCCAACACCAAGCGTGGAGGAGACCCCCAGAGGTGTGGGCTGCCCTGTGCTGGGTGCTTCTCCTGGGCTCTCACACTTAAGCTGCAAGACCAGGATAGAATAGATGGGTGTATGTGGATGACTGAGCACTCAGCCATCCCCACTCCTGGCAAAAGAAGCCAAAAAGGCGGCCCTCCTCCCTGCAGGTCAGGAAGATCATCTCTGCCTGAGAAGGACGAGGCAATTTCTTCTTCTCCCTGCTGGGGGAACATGGTACCCATCTGTAGCTTTTATGGAATGTTATTTTAACAGCTGAGCGGGCTCTGTGGTGCTGATTTTGAGCAGCTGAATGCTGTAGAGTTCTTTGGTCTTGTAAATGGTGGAGTGTTTTTGCTACACCTGCTTAAAAAGCTAGGACTACGCGCCGAGGAGCGCTTGGCTGTGAACCGCGCAGCCCGGCTCCCAGCAGCCTCCCAGCCCCTTTTGTTTTTTAGGGCTCCTGCCATCCCCTCGTCGCTCTGCCTGGACTTCATGGAGCTCTGGTTTCTGACAGCCCGTTCAGAAGCAGTGCTTGCTCGCCACAGCCAGTGAGGGGCTCCTCTCTTGTTTTGCTTGTCCGGTGTCTGATGCCCCTTCTGGTAATAACGACTCTGTTTTCTTATCTCCTTTGAGTGGGGAGAACCCCTCCTCCACTCTCAGTTCACGTGGGTCTTTCGGACTGGACAGCCCCTCCCTGCCTCGTGACCGCTCCAGCACCTGGGCTTGGCCAATCAGAGGTGAATGCATGACCCGGGTTGATCCAAGGAGTGTCTTGTCCTGGGGCTTATGCTTAGAACTGTGTGGAAGAGAAAATCTCTTTGTTCTGGCCCTAAAGCTGGTAGAACACAGGCTCCGGCATCAGGGGCCGTCTGGAGGGGTGAGCCTGCCTGGGAAGAAAGCCAGCAGCGGGGAGGGCAGAGTGGAACAATGGAGAAACTGAGTCCCAGTGACATCGTTTGAGTGCCAGGGACCAGCTATCTTAGGCCTATCCTGGAATTGTCAGTTACACGAGCCAAACATGTCCCCTGGCGTGCTTGAGCAAGTTTGAGTTGTGTTTCTAGCCAACTAAGAAGAGTCCTTAAGCCAGCCTGGATAAAATCACTGTCATTTGGAGGAAAGAGTCTTGGGGCGTGGAGAGAATGACCCTTCATGTTCCAAAGCGGCCTCCACAGCTTCTGTTCTTGCTCTGGGGCTGGTGCTCCTGCCCAGGCTGGTGACCGTCTAGGCAGGGTTAGAGGGGGAGCCCAGAGATCAGGGTGTCGGTAAGGCCTGGTTCAGGGCGGGAAGGTCCCATGGCACCTGCAGTTGGTGCTGGGGAGGTTGGTGGTTGGGAGGAGGGCAGGGAAAGCATGTTCTTCCCAATTTCAAGTTGGTTTGGCTTGTGAATCCCATATCCAGGAACCCTGAACAAGGCTCAAGAGCTCAAGCTTAATTTTTTTTTAAGTTTTTTTTTAGTCTGAAGATTCCTTTTTTCTTTTAAACCTATGATTTATGATTGAAATACTTGTAGATAACCCAAAGAAAGGAATCCTAAGTAGGGAAATGAGAGTTAAATTATCTAAATCCATTTTTATTGCTTGCTCTTTCACGATCCCTAAATCTATTATCATCACCGAATGGAACCCAACCCTTCGAATTTCAAGCTGTAAGTTCCTGTAGAAAGTTCTCGGTAGATCGGTCGGGGCCAATTGCAGAGAACAGATTTCACTCTAGACGTTTTGCAGAAAGGAATTTATGATAGGACATTAAACAGCTTGTAAAACTATTGGGAGGGTGAAACAAACTGCAGTCTGAGCCTCTAGGAATGGTCAGGAAGTTGTTTTTGTTTTTTTTTTTTTTGAGACGGAGTCTCACTTTGTCACCCAGGCTGGAGTGCAGCGGCCGGATCTCAGCTCACTGCAAGCTCCGCCTCCCAGGTTTACGCCATTCTCCTGCCTCAGCCTCCCGAGTAGCTGGGACTATAGGCGCCCGCCACCTCGCCGGGTTAGTTTTTTGTATTTTTTAGTAGAGACAGGGTTTCACCGTGTTAGCCAGGGAGGTCTTGATCTCCTGACCTCATGATCCACCCGTCTTGGTCTCCCAAAGTGCTGGGATTACAGGCTTGAGCCACCACGCCCGGCAAGGAAGTTGTTTCTGTCAAACGGGGAAGGCCCCACTACAGCTGCAGGCTCTGGAACCACAGACGCCTCTGCTCTGAGCAAAATGGATTTCCCTCTTCTCCTCCCGCTTTACTCAGGCCTTGCAGGAGTGCATTCTGTTGACGGTGAAGCCTCAAGCACATCTGGAGCCTGAGCTGCAGGGGCGCCTGGGAGATGCAGTTACCAGCCTCGACAGAGAAGGATGGTGTCCCAGGAGGCTAGAGTCGGTACCAGGCACACGGAGGCACAGTGCCCTTCACAGGCCACCCTTTGCCGGTCAGTTTCCCCCACACCCCCTCCTCCCCAGGCTTCAACTTGTAAACAATCACATTAGCAACAAGCTTTCCTGCCTAATATAGTACAACCATCCCTCAGAGAGGCACAATTGTCCTCATCCTTCCCGGAAAGGAAGGGCCCGAAATATCATCAATCACTATGACCCAAATTCTAAAACCAACCACCTACTGCACACCCGATTTAAAGTAGTAGGGAAAGGTGGGGGCGGGAAGGAAATCCAATATAGATTCCTTATGTATTTACCTGGCAGCGGGCCATCCACTGGTGTTTGGAACTTTCTCTCTTCTCCTGATTTTTCCGTGGTCTTTGTCCTCAAGTTAACACTTCAGCTGGTCCGAGTTTGTAACCTGACAGATGATTGACTCACACTTTTACCCCTGCTGGGTGTGAGCTCTTCATGATCCTGCTTGTAGGAGGTTACTGTAGACTTTCATCAACACTGACATGAAATACTACAATGAAAGGAAGCAGCCTCCCAAGTTGTGTGGGCCCCAGAACACCCCTCCATGCCCATTGGGTGGCAGCAGCCCCATTTCCCCTTGATATTCAGGATCTACTGCCCAGCCAGCATGGTACTGTGAACCCAGAAGTATCTGAGACAGGTCTCAATCAATTTAGAAAGTTTATTTTGCCCAGGCTAAGGACATGCCCATGACGCAGCCTCAGGAGGGCCTGACATGTGTCCAAGGTGGTCAGGGCATGGCTTGCTTGCTTTTATACATTTTAGGGAGACATGAGACATCAATCAATACATGTAAGATGTACATTGGTTCAGCCCAGAAAGATGGGGCAACTGGAATGGGGCGGGATCTTCCAAGTAGGCAGGTTCGAAGATTTTCTGATTGGCAATTGGTTGAGAGAGTTATTATATTATCAATAGAAATGAATGTCTTAGGTTACAGTAAGGGGTTTTGGACACCAAGGATTTTTTTTTTTTTTTTTTTTTTGATGGAGGCTCGTTCAGCTGCCCAGGCTGGAGTGCAGTGGCGTGATCTTGGCTCACTGCAACAACTGTCCCCCTGGTTCAAGTGATTCTCCCATCTCAGTCTCCCGAGTAGCTGGGATTATAGGCACCCACCATGACGCCTGGCTAATTTTTGTATTTTAGTGAGACAGGGTTTTACCATGTTGGTCAGGCTGGTCTTGAACTCCCGATCTCAGGTGATCCGCCCACCTCAGCCTCCCAAAGTGCTAGGATTCCAGATGTGAGCCACCGCATCCGACCAACACCAAGGTGTTGCATGCAGATGAAAGCTCCAGGTAGCAGGCTTCAGAGAGAACAGATTGTAAGTGTTTCTTATCAGACTTAAAGAGTCTGTTCTCTCAGTAATTCCAAAAATGAGGAGGTGATAATGAGGCATGTTCAGCTCCCCTTCCCATCATGGCCTGAAACAGGTTTTTCAGGTTGACTTTGGAGTGCCCTTGGCCGACAGGAGGGGTCCATTCAGATGGTTGGGGGGCCTTATAATTATTTTATTTTATGATAATTTTTGAGATGGAGTTTTGCTTCTGTTGCCCAGGCTGGAGTGTAATGACATAATCTTGGCTCACCACAACCTATGCCTCCTGTGGTCAAGTGATTCTCCTGTCTCAGCCTCCCAAGTAGCTGGGACCACAGGCATCCATCACAACACCTGGCTAATTTTTGTATTTTTAGTAGAGACAGGGTTTCACCATGTTGGCCAGGCTGGTCTCGAACTCCTGACCTCAGGTGACTCAGGCACCTCGGCCTCCCAAAGTGCTGGGATTACAGGTGTGAGCCACTATGCCCGGCCTATAATTTTATTTTTGATTTACAGTACCATGGTTGTGTCTTCTCTCTAAAGTTATGGGGATGGGAAGCAAGAATTAGAAATTTTGCAATCAGTCCTTAGGGACAGCATCCCTTGTTCCCTGACCTGCGTTTCTGCCTATGGGAGAAAGAGCATGGCGTGGCGTGTGTGGCTCAGAGGGTCTACCACGTACAACAACAACACAGTTCTCCACTCCACATGCAACTGGCTCCCATTCTGTACCACAGTGGAGTCTTCATGGTCCTTCTGCCATTCTGGGTGATGGGTACATGGCAAGACCAGTGAATTCCATACCTCACCCCGTGACCACACTTCTTTGTCTGGAAAGTGAGTTTCTTTGCTGGGCGCAATGTTGTGTGAGGTGCCATGGAAGAAGAAAACAGTCAGCAGTTCTGCAGATGGGCAGAGGCGTGGTGAGGACAGAGGGCAGAGCCGCACTCGGAGTCAACATGCGTTCCAGTGAAGCCAGTTGGGTCACTCCCCTGGATGGAAAGAGGCTGGCTCTCAGGGCAGGCAGGGACCCTTGTGGGGGATCCGCTTCTGTTTCTCCTGCTTGTGGCCAGGGTGGTGGCCAGAGCTGCTCTGGGGAGGGGAGAGTGGTTGCTGAGCTCACCCCATGATCTCCGTCTCCGTCATGCCACTGTGTCCATGAACTCATTGAGCAATCAGGGGAGTGGCTAAGGAGAGAGGCTCCCCAGCATCCTCAGAGTGGATCAGCTTGTCCACCGACTACCAAGAGCCTCCTCTGGGGGACCAGATGTCCTCACACACTTGGCCCGTCCTGAGAGGCCCGTCCCCGGCCTCCACTCTTGTTCTTCCCGAGCGGTGCCACTGGGCCAGACCTTTAGATAAGCCTCCCATTTGCATGTGTCCCCATCTCTCCTTCCAGAACCCAGTGGAAAATCAGCTGTGCCATTTGAAGTTCTGCCTACTGGGAGAATTTGCCTTTTCCAGTCTAAATCAGGGCCTCCCCAGGGTGGGGGCTGTGATACAGCAGCAGCTGCTTATGGCTGGGGCCAGCATATCGTGCACAGCCCACAAACCAGGCTCAAGTTCCTTCTTCCCCAGTGAGTGGGTCAGAGGGAGCCCCGAGAGATGGATGATCGGGGGGTGGAGAGAGGGGTGGCTGGGCCACTGCAGTGGGTGCCTGGGGTGCAAGTGCCCTGCTGGGGTGATTGCCTATGTTTTCAGGGCCTGCTTGGACCCGGTTTCTTGCGTGCTTCTTAGATGGGAGTAGGGGGAGGGAGGCGCTGCTGCTTGGCATAGCTCCGAGCTTGACCTGGCAGAGCTTTTCTTGTCCACTTATGCCTGGCCCTTTGGTGTTTCTTAGGGATATGTGACTAGCAGCACATTCTCCATTAGGTCCAGAAGCAACTCCTGAGCTGTGTCTTTAAAGGAAATAGTTGTTTGCTGAAGAGGCTGTAGCTTTGCTTCAAAACCCAAGGGAACTGTGCAGTGATTCTTCCATTGCAACTGGTCACAGGCTGTCTGCCGTTTCCCCATCTGCCCAGACGCTGTGAGCCCTGCGGGGTGTCAGGGATAAGTGCCCAGAAGTGAAGCTGCATCTGCTGCAGCCCAGGTTGGCTAGCGAGCCTCCTGCTCGGGTGCCCACTGAGTAGGCAGGCTTGGGGTTCCTTGATGAAGGGGTGGGAGCCTGTGCCTCTCTTTTAGTGATGAGTTGCATGATGTAGCAACTTTTATTTCTGTTTTCTGGAGAGTATATCATATATCCTACCATACTCCAGATCAGGCTGCTGAATTTTCTTTCATTCTTTCCTTTTTTCTTTTTTTTTTTTTTTTCAGACAGGGTTTCACTCTGTCACCCAGGCTGGACTGCAGTGGTGCAATCTCGGGTCACTGCGGCCTCTGCTTCCCAGGTTCCAGCGATTCTCCTGCCTCAGCCTCTCGAGTAGCTGGGACTACAGGCACATGCCACCATGCTCAGCTAATTTTTGTATTTTTAGTAGAGACGGGGTTTCACCATGTTGGCCAGGCTGGCCTCAAGTGATCCACCCGCCTTGGCCTCCTAAAGTGCTGGGATTATAGGCGTGGCCTGGCAGGCCCCGGAATTTTCAAGAAGTTTGCCTCCCATCCTCTGGTCCACTTGGGTCTCGCCGAGGTTTCCGTGTGTCTGCCCGAGACTTTGTGCTCTGGGATCCTCTTGCTTTGGGGTCTTCCATGTGGTAGAGAAGCACACTGCCACATGGGATGCTGGGGTGATGAAGGTCCCTGTAGGTGGAATTAGGACTCCTAGACAGAGCTGACACAGCTATAGGTTGCGAGTGTGGGATTGCCTGGCTGCCTTTGTCAGGGCTAAGCAGTGTCTCTAAGTGTGACAGGGGAAAAAGCACCTGCCAGCTCCATCACCGAATGCCGGGTGCTCCAGCAAGGGACCCGCACCTGCAGCAGGGGCTTCCATTGGAGCCACAGCCTGAGTCTGTTTGTGATGATCCCAGATACTCCCCAAGACCCATCTGCCTCTTGCATTCGTGTGGCAGAAAAGGTCTATGGTGATGTGGGAGGAGTCTCCCAAATCTAAAGTGACATTGAGACTTTGATCTCCCCGAGGGAGGCTGGGTTACTTTTATTTACCAATGTGGTAGGAATGGGTAGTTCTGGAGACTTCTACTTGCTCCTTCCCACCATAATAACCCCCTGCATGGGTTGGGCTGGTGTAGGATTCTGTCAGTCTCAGAGCTTGTGTCTTAAAACCATGCGCTTAGGAACTGCAGAAATGATTCCATGTGAGTTCGGGAGCCCACTGGCTTCGCTGTGAGAAACTCGGGCTCACGTTCCAACATCATCTGGCCTCCACAATCTTCATCTGACAAGCCCGTGGTGGATCTGGAGTCTCAGGGATCAGCATCAGGGCACAGCCAGGATCTAACAATCCCCAAAGGTCTGGGCATTCCCTCCCCTGGGGGCAGCTCACTAGTTGGGGGCAGCTCACTGGTAGGGACCATGGGTCCCTCGGAGGACAGCGAGGAACAAGGCTGACTGCCACTCCTGTGGTGCTGCAGGAGATTGTTTGCAAAAAAGGGCCACTGCTACTCCCTGTCCCCACACATCTTTCGTAAGGTGACCTTGTAGCTTCTGCCCTCAAGAGGTGAAGTCTGTTTTCCCTTGAATCTGGGGCTGCCTGGGGACTCATCTGATCCAAGGAATGCAGTGTAAGTGACATCATGCCAATTCTGAGCCTGATCCTCAAGAGCCTTGCCTGCATTTGTTCTTTCTCCTGGACCCCACTTGCTCCATAAGAACAAGCCAGGCCAGCCCCGCTGGAGGACAGGACTATGTGGGGCAGACACAGCCTGGCGGTGGCTCTAGAGCATGTGAGAGAGGCGAACCAGGATTGGCTGAGCTGGCCCAGTGAGCAGAACTACCTACTGACCTACCAATGTGTAAGCAGTAATACATGACTGTTGTTTCAAGCTGCTAAATGTGGGCATGAATGGTCATGCAGTAGCAAGCAGATCCTAGGGTGGATCCCAAGGGAGCCCGGGGAACCCAGCCCCTCTTTATTCTGAGGGCCCAGGCTTCATGCACTGACTCACATCTGGGAATTGGATGAGGGACTGGGACTTCACTGTGGTGTCTCATACCAGGCCTCTGCTGTCCAGGCCTAGAGGCTTTTTTTTTTTTTTTTCAGTTGTACACATTGAGCAGGACCATAGAGGGCTACCTGCCCACCTATTTCAGGCCCAGGGGTTCCATAATTGATTGATGGCTGCTAAAGTTCCCTGAGCTTGGTCATTCTGATGAGCGTTTGAACTGGGCTGCTCACCGGGCCACCATACCCCGGGCCTCTGGCGGGTGCTGCTGCTCTGAAATTGTTCCTGGTGGTGAATCCGTATAGGTCTGTAGCAACTGCAGTTCAGGCCTCCTCAGCAGAAATAATTCAACTGATGGGCATAAGGCAGAAGGAGAGACCGAGGAAGTTTTAGAGCAGAGTTCATTAAAAAGTTTGAGAGCAGGAAAAGAAAAAAAAAAAGGGAGGAAAAGTACACTTGGAAGTGGAAGAGGGCCAAGTGGGCGACTTGAGAGACAAGTGCGTGGTTTGACCTTTGCCTTGGGGTTTTATGTGTTGGCACGCTTCCAGGGTCTTGCGTCCCTTCTCCACTGACTCTTCTCCACTGACTCGTGGGGTGGGCTGTGCACATGCGCACTGGCCTGCCAGCATTCGGGAGGGAGCATGCGCAGTGTGTTTACCGGAGTTGTGCGCATGCTCGCTTGAGGCGTTCTTTCCTTACAGTGAAGTGTTCCTAGAGGCAGGTCTTATACCAGTTAAACTCCACTATTGTGCCTCTTAGTGCCTGTATTAGTCTGTTTTCATGCTGTTGAAAAAGACATACCTGAGACTGGGCAATTTACAAAGGAAAGAGGTTTATTGGACTTACGGTTTGCACGTGGCTGGGGAGGCCTCACCATCATGGTGGAAGGCAAGGAGGAGCAAGTCACCTCTTACATGGCTGGCAGCAGGCAAAGAGAGAGTTTGTGCAGGGGAACTCCTTTTTTAAAAACCATCAGATATCATGAGACTTATTGACTGTTCAGAGAACTGCATGAGAAAGACCTGCCCCCATGATTGAATTAACTCCCACTGCGCCTCTCCCACCACACACGGGAACTGTAGGAGTTATAATTCAAGATGAGATTTGAGTGAGGACACAGCCAAACCATATCAGTGCTCATGCTTGAGCATACTTGCCCAACTCCTGAGATCTTATCAGGAGGCTACCAGTTTCAGGTTTTTCCTGTCTACTGGGAGATTGCCTTTCCCTGATGTTGGCTGAGACCAGTGATTATCTTAGAAGGGATAGTTAACAACTGCCTGACCATCACCTGATGGTCACCTGACATTCTCAGGGTATTGGGGGGACGGGGGAGCCATCTCCTGCCTTGCTCATGTCTGGCTAGCTACCTACTGTAACAAAAACCCAGATGACTGCTTCACCTCTGTATGCGAGTGAACCCCTGGTTCCATCCTTGGATGCCCATAGTCCCTTCAGGTCTGGTCAAGCAGATAACCATTCCCAGGCTCCACAGCGTCAGTGTATTGCCCATGAGCACAGCACTCGTGGTGCCAGTTTCTATGAAACTGCACGTTTCATTGGAAGAGAAATGAATTTATTCTCAGTAGTTAAAGTCCACCGGGACTCATTATAGGGTATTGCATGGCCTAAGGAGTCATTGGGAGGCCCAAAGAAACAAACTTGAGGCTGAGTTTCTAGGAAAGATTTTCAAAGCAGCTCCATGGAGCTGGACGGATGAGGGAGCTGCTACCTGTGAAAGTTAGGAAGCCGCCTGGAGCCAGGGGTGCCCCCACCTGCCACCCAGCCCAGTTCCCACACAGGTTCACTTGGCTGGAGGACAGACACACCATCCCATGTGGAACTGCAATGCAAGGGGTTTTGGGAAATGTAGCTTTTAGGCTTTCCAGCTTACCTGGTCCAGGAAGACACTTGAATGAAGATGGTGGAGGAGATGGAGAGGGCCTGTAATCCCCTGTATCCACACACCCACTAATCCCCTGCATCCACACACCATTGAA
>NC_045434.1:216166207-216180695 GCF_002776525.5 Piliocolobus tephrosceles
AATCCCCCGTATCCACACACCCGCTAATCCCTGTATGCACACACCAGTAATCCCCTGTGTCCACACACCTGTAATCCCATGTTCACATACCAGTGATCCCCTGTGTCCACACCCACCGGTAATCCCCTCTGTCCATACACCGGTAATCCTCTTTATCCACACACCAGGAATCCCGTGTCCACACACCAGGAATCCCTGTATCCACACACCCACTGATCCCTGTATCCACACATCAGTAATACCTTGCATCCACGCACCAGTAATCCCCTGTGTCCACACACCAGTAACCCCATGTCCACACACCAGTAATCCCCTGTATCCACACACCAGGAAACCCTGTGTCCACACACCAGGAATCCCCTGTGTCCACACACCAGTAATCCCCTATATCCACACACCCAGTAATTCTCTGGACACTGCACTGTCCTAAGGGCAGCACGAACTCTCCACATGTTCCCCTCGTCTCCCCCTTGTTGGAGAAGGGGAATGCTGGCCTCTGTAACTTGCACCTGATCCTGAGAGAGTTGGTTAAGTGGTCGCTGGCATCAACCTCTGTGGCTACTGCTTGGAGCTCGATTTGTCCTCTGCCTCTTGGAGTTTCTCTGATCTGTTGCATCCTTCTGTGATTTGACAATGGGACATGAGATCCTGCTACTTGCATTGAGTTGAGTCCATTTTTTTGGGGGGTAGAAGGTAGCATGTTGCCTGATTTTGAGTCCCAGTCTGTCACTCCTGAAGGTATGGCCTTGGACAAGATACTTCATTTCTTTCTTTCTTTCTTTCTTTCTTTCTTTCTTTCTTTCTTTCTTTCTTTCTTTCTTTCTTTCTTTCTTTCTTCCTTTCTTTCCTTTCTTTCCTTTCTTTCCTTTCTTTCCTTTCTTTCCTTTCTTTCTTTCTCTTTTCTTTTCTTTTGTTTTTTTGACAGAGTCTCGCTTCGTCACCCAGGCTGGAGTGCAGTGGTGTGATCTTGGCTCACTGCAAGCTCTGCCTCCTGGGTTCACGCCATTCTCCTGCCTCAGCCTCCTGAGTAGCTGGGACTACAGGCACCCGCCACCATGCCCGGCTAATTTTTTGTATTTTTAGTAGAGACGGGGTTTCACTGTGTTAGCCAGGATGGTCTCGATCTCCTGACCTTGTGATCTGCCTGCCTCAGCCTCCCAGAGTGCTTGGATTACAGGCGTGAGCCACTGCACCTGGTCAAGATAGTTCATTTCTATGCCTAATTTTTCTTCTGTAAAATGATTGTAATTATATTACACACTTTACAAGACTGTGATGAGGATTAAAGTAGGTAATGCCTATAAAGCCTCTAGCACATTACCTGGCACAGAACAAGCATTTAATAAATGTTGATTTTTGTTTATTATTATCATTTGTATTAGATTGATGCAAAAGTAATTGCGGTTTTTGCCATTACTTTCAAAGGCAAAAAACGCAATTACTTTTGCACCAATCTATATTTAAGATAACTGTCCTAGGAGTAAGGATTTACAGCAATATATTGCTTAAAACAAAAGTCTTCTGCAAATAAATAGTGAGAGT
The DNA here is from genome assembly GCF_002776525.5 of Piliocolobus tephrosceles. NCBI lineage: Eukaryota > Metazoa > Chordata > Mammalia > Primates > Cercopithecidae > Piliocolobus > Piliocolobus tephrosceles. The sequence goes on from NC_045434.1 coordinate 216,167,750, forward strand.
ATGTTAAAGTTTAATTCACTAACGAGTGAATTAATGAACCAGCAGGAAGTTAAAAATAGCTGGTTTGACGAGCAAGTCCGTGGGTTTATAAGTCAGTTGGGAAAGGCATGTTGGAATCGGACTTGCTAAGTTAGATTCAAAACTGGTTAATGGCCCAGAGGGCAATACGACTGTAACCTCTGGGGACATCGTTTCCACGAGGCCATGAAAACATGAGTCATTACCAGTCTCTGTGGGTTAAAACCCCCAGCCTTCCAGGCAGCAACACAGCCAGTCTCTCAGCCACTGGGCATTTCCCTGGCGAGAGAAACAGACTACACTCCCCACGATGGTCAGTTGCTGAGGCAGGCTTGTCAGGAAATGCTCCAGCAGCAAAGGCATCAGGGAAGCAAGAGATCAGCTTGTTCCCTTCTCCCAGGCTTGGGATACATTTGTCATTACCGACGTGTATGTAGGAAGTTCCTACTCCTCTTAAAGATATAGGGGAAACACCCTATGTTATGACTGCTGATTTTGCTGCCTTCACATGGAACCCATGCCCTGGGGTTTCTGGATTTGCTCTTACCCAGGAAAGAAGGGAGAAGGTACTGTTAGGTTAGTGCAGAAGTAATTGCGTTTTTTTCCCCATTAAAAGTAATGGCAACAACTGCAATGATTTTTGCATCAACCTAATATAAAGAGTGGCTTCTGTGTAGGTGGGTATCCTGCATAGGTCAGCCCTGGGTAGATGAACAACTCTCCTGGTTCTGAAAGGTTAGAGTCACTGTTGCTGGCTACCTCTTGGAGGAGAGAAGGTCTTGGCAGAGGAAGGGGGCATGTGGTTCAACTTTCTTCTTTCCTTGTCACCATGCCAACCAAACTGGCCTCTTTCCCAGCATCCCAGGGCTGCCTGAGTGCATTCTGGAGAATTTGGCCATGTTTGATGGAGATGTGCATGAAGGTGTCTAACACTGGGCGGGTCACACAGTGTGAAAGTTCGGGGGATGGGGGACTCTTAGGACTCTGTGTTGCTCAGGGAGCCCGGAGGCCCTGCCTTCTGCTTTGGCCCAGCCTGCCACCTGCCCCCTGCAAAGCCATCCGGGAGAGGCTTGGAGGAGGCATAGACAAACAGAACTAGGCTTCATTGCAAACCGCTGCTGTGGTAAGCAGGGGTGACAGCTCCATCCTCTCCCCAAACCCCAACCCTGAGTCTCAGATCCTAGCACTTGAGTGTGATGAAAGCCATGCCCGCCAGTGTCACTGGGAGTAGACGCAGGGGCTTCCTTGGAGGGATGTTTATGGCCAGAGGCATAAAGTGTGTGAATGAAGGAGGCTCCCCAGGGTTCTGCCCCCTGCCCGAGGGTGAAGGAGAGGGGAGAGGGAGCCCCTGACTCAGGGCAGCTGTGCCCAAACCCTAGTCCTTCCTCATCCTCCCGTGGTTTCAGCCTCACCCTCTTACTGCTTGTATCATGTGATTCTTACCATTCTTTAAAGGGACCCAGCTTTTTAGCTAAGTATATTTATTTCAGAAGGAACATGTATTATTGTCCTAAATGAGACACCAGAAATATTTCTTTTCCAGAAATAGAAAGTAACTTGTAAAAAGAAACTTAATGAGGATAAAACCGTGTTTTTTAACTGTAGTAAATGCTGGCTCTTACCTGAGAGCAGTCTTTGTTTTGGTTTGTTTTTCCTTTTCTCCTCCTCTTCCTTCCTTCTTTTTTCTCCTTCCTTCTTCCTCCTTCTTCCTTCCTCCTTCTTCTTCCTCCTCCTCCTCCTCCTCTCTTTCTGTGCCTGGCTTATTTCACTTAACACAGTGCCCTCCAGTTCCATCCATGTTGTTGCAAATGACAGGATTTCATGCTTTCTTATGGCTGAATAGTACTAGCCTGGAGTTCTGAGTCACTGGCTGGAGGAGAACCACAAGGTCCCCTGGCCCACATTGACTGTGGCATGAGAGGAGTGCAAACCATGATCATGCTCAGCCACTGAGATCCTGACATTTTTTCTTGTGGCAGCCAGTGTTCATTACCCACATATGTCCACTTAGCCAGAGGGTCCCATTAGCCAGAAAACATCCCTTTCCAATAATCAATCATTGTTAATGAAGATGGAGGAACTGCGGGGTGGGAGATGCCGTCTTTATTCAAGTAATTAATATTTATTTGGCACTTAAGTGGTCAGGCACTGTGACACATGCTTTCTCACATTGCTTTGTTCAATTTCCATCACAAGTGGACTAGGTATGGGCCTTAGTATCTGTTTGACAGATGAGGAAACTAGTGCTAAGATTTACACAGGTAAGGAGAGCTGAGCTGGACTTTGAACCCAGCTCCATCTGATCCCAAAGCATATCTTCTCATCACCACACTGGATATATTGATCCTTTTAATGTGGGCATGTCATGGAGGAATTTTGGTGGGAGGAGTAAATGGGTACCATTGGTCGATCGCTAGGTGCCTATGCAAGGGCGTGAGAAAAGCATCAGAGCAGAGGGCTCTGCAGAATTCAGGGTAAACTGTTTCTTGATTTGGCATCTGCTCTGGTGATCTGAAGTATTACCGGGTTATCCCAATTGATTAAGAACGTACAGTCCCCTGTGGACAAACCAATCTGAAGTCTGAGTTTGCTCTCGGCCAATCTCACACGTAATTTTTCCCAGGGATGATTTTAGCTCATTTTTAGAGCTGGTTTCTTTCCTTGCTTCCTTTTCATCTTATTTCACATTCAGAGTTGATGAAGCAGGGTTTCAGGTCTTTAGTGGATCTGATTGTTGCACCATACCACCTCAATCTAAAAATGGCTCCCGAGGGCATGTCCAGCTGAATGAGCTCATTTTATGGCATGGGGTTTGTGTACTGGTGAGGCAAGCTAGACTCCCAGTTGTGTGATGTGTCTGCTTAGAGTTGTGCAATGATTGATCTCTTTTTGAGCTGCCTTGACTTAAAGACTATAACTTCCCCAACTCAAACCTAGAAAAATGTGTCCCACCCTCTTGGACCCAGTGGAGCCTAGTGGAATTGGAATTCCCTCATGGGGACTGGTTCTGGTCATGATGATCCTGCCTGGCCTCCTGGGGCTCCTTCTTCTTCTTCTTTTTTTTTTTTTTTTTTGAGATGGGGTCTCGCTCTGTCGCCCAGGCTGTAGTGCAATGGTGCAATCTTGGCTTGCTGCAACCTCTGTCTCTTGAGTTCAAGCAATTCTCCCACCTCAGCCTCCTGAGTAGCTGGGACTACAGGTGTGTGTCATGATGCCCGGCTAAGTTTTTGTATTTTTAGTAGAGATGGGGTTTCACTGTGTTAGCCAGGATGGTCTTGATCTCCTGATCTCAGGATCTGCCTGCCTCAGTCTCCCAAAGTGCTGGGATTACAGGCGTGAGCCACCGCGCCTGGCCTGGGGCTCCTTCTTTATTGAAGTGGGTGTTGAGGAGCTCTGCACAGCTGGGCGAAAGCAAATACAATTAGAAAATGTCTAGGAGCATCACCACTCTAGCAGATGCCTCCCGTCTGCTGCTTATGAAAGATTTCCAACTCAGGGAGGATTCCAGAGTGTACTTGCCTCCCACGGAAGGAAGGCTTGCATTTTGGGAAGTGCAATAGTTCTGAAGTGGCCAGTGGCACAGGTCTGGAGCCTCCAGGTCATCTGTGCCGCTGTCCACTGGTCCTGCTGGAGGCTGTGACACAGACTGGCCGCTGTCCCGACCCGCGGGACAGTCGAACGGGCCCTGGAAGGGGGAGTGGGAATGGAGGAGACAAGAAAACACGAGAAATGGAGACAAGACAAACAGCCTGATCAAGTCTCGTTTAATAATGGTGGTGCGATGCCTTATATAGGCTGGCAGGGGAAGAGGTTGGGCCAGGGCGGTGACGGGGGCCGGTCTTCTCAAATTACAATTGCGCATGCGCCGTGGGTTTGTAAGGTTGCCGGGCGCGGGATCGCACCTGCGCCCTAGGCTGCATATCTTTCTGGGCGCGAAAAGGTCGGCGCGCGGGAAAGGTTTGGGCGCGCGCGGGAAAGGTTTAGGCGCGCGCGGGAACAGTTTATAATGAAGAACCCGGAAATGTGCCATTTTGTCTCCGCTTTGCGGAGATCAAGCAACAGAGGTCGGCTAACTCCGGGCCTTATGGCTCCGGACAGGCCGCCTGCTCCCAGACACCTGTTAGGAGTACTTCTGGAGTCAGTGGCCGAGAGGGAGTTGGGTTCCTCCTTCCTTCTTGTGCCTGGCCATGAAGCAGCTGTGATTCTCTGGATTGCTAGCCAGCCCCTGTCCCTGCTGGGCAAGAACCCACCTGATTAGTCTTAAGGTCAGTCTACCCTCCAGAGGGAGGAAAGTCTTTGCAAATGTGGTACAATCAGAAAGCAGGTGTCGTGGTTTTAAGACCCGTTAGGCAGAAATGTCTGGTAGGCGTGCTGGTGCTGATGGGGGCGCCGGGGTGGGGGTTGCAGAAAACGTTCACAGCTATGTGTGCTGGCAGATGCTACAAATTCTGGAGGGGGCAGTCTGCAGCAATTCCTGAACCTTAGAGCACAAGATACTGTCAGAGAGGTTGTGCATACGGGTGTGTGTGTGTGAGCCTGTGTGAGTGTGTATAGGTTTGGATGTGGGCATAGGTGTGCTGGGAGTGTGAGCGTGTGCATGCGCGTGTGTGCACAGAAGGGGAAACCACAGTAAGGAGCCAACCCAGAAAAGCAGCCTAAGGCCTGGACCAGGGCTCTACCCTGAGAGGCCAAGGGTGTGGGCGTCGGTTGCCTGCCGGGAAAGTTAAGCGATGACTAGGAGGGCCCCCTGGACCTGTTCCCATTTGATTCTTCCAGAAGCCCAGGACAAAGCTGGGGAATTACACTGGGGCTCAGAGAAGTTAGGTGACCTGCCCAGAGCCACAGGGCTTTTAACTGGAGGTGTCAGTGGAAAGGGATGTTATGGTGGGGGATGGGTAGCTCCTCTGGGGGCCAAAATCAATGCAGATAACATCAGGTTACATTAAGGTAGGAGAGACTCCAGTAAAAAACTCCTTGGCGTAGACCGGATTTCCTCCAGAGCTTTAAGAAGAGGGGAAGCTCAGCCCGTCTTGGTGGAGGGAGGCACCAGACTCGCTCCCAGCGCCAACCTCATGCTGCAGGGAGGGGGCTTCCAGGCTCACAGGCTCCGGATGGCTCCTTGGAGGCTGGGACTCTCTCTCTCCATACTTAAAGTAAAACACAAGTGTCTCCTGTTTCTTAGATTTAGGATTTTATTCTTCTCTGAGCTCATAATAAATGTTTAAATAATGTACCTGGCTCTGGTGAATATGAAAAATAGAGGAGAATGAGCAGGTGAATAATTCATCCAATGTTTCTGCTTAGGCTTTTACACTCATTTCAGCTCCCTGCCTTTGATTTTGCTTCCGTCTGAAACAGCGCCTGCTCGTCAGGCCCACAGCGCGGAGAGGGAGAATCACGCGTCTTCAGCACTGCAGCAACGTGCGTGCGGCACCCGGGCGTTTACAGGGCAGGCTCGCCTCCCCTCCATATTTCTCGAGTGGCTTAAAGGGTGGAGCCCACCCTGACCCTGAAGTCAGAGTCCTGGCTATGACTCCTCGTTTGGCCACTTACTGAGCTGAGTAGCCTTGGGCCAGCCAGTAGAATGGGTGAATCAAGTATCTGAGCCTCTTACCACACAAGGTTGTTGTGAAAACAGAGAAAGAGGGGTTGAAGGGAGGTGGTGGGCACCTGGCTGCGTTTCTGGCTCTCTTGATCTCGCAGGCCTGGGACAGCGCCCAGCACACAGTGGGCATCTGATCCCCCTGCTCTTCATTCATCTGTTCAAGTGCTCCTCATTGCTGCCCATCCGCCAGGCATTGTTCTTAGGGCTTGGAATCCATTCGCAAACATTAAAGACAAAGATTTTTACAATACATTAGTGAATTACATAATAGATCAGAAGTTGTTATTGCCATGGGAAAAAAGCTGAGTCCGGGATATTAGTGGCAAGTGGCTATAAAAGATAGGGTGGTGATGCTAGACTCTGTGAGATCTTTGAGCCAGTGCATGAAAGGGACGTGGGCCTAGAAACAGATATGTATTTGTCTTCAGCCGAGTGATGTGTGTGTTGAGTGGCATGTGTGTGTTGAGGGGCATGTGTGTGTTTAGTGGCACGTGAGTGGCATGTGTGTGTTGAGTGGCAAGTGAATGGCATGTGCTGATAGCATGTGAGTGGCGTGTGTGTGAGTGGCAAGTGAGTGGCGTGTGTGTTGGTGGCATGTAAGTGGCATGTGTGTGTGTGTGAGTGGCACATGTGTATTGAGTGGCAAGTGAGTGGCGTGTGTGTTGGTGGCATGTGAGTGGCAGTGTGTGTATGAGTGGCACACGTGTGTTGAGTGGCAAGTGAGTGGTGTATGTTGATGGCATGTGAGTGGCGTGTGTATGTTGAGTGGCATATGAGTGGTGTGTGTGTGTTGAGTGGCACATATATGTGGCAAGTGAGTGGCATGTGTGTTGGTGGCTTGTGAGTTGCATGTGTGTGTTGAGTAGCATGTATGTGTGAGTGGCAAGTGAGTGGCATATGTGTTGGTGGCATGTAAGTGGTGTGTGTGTGTGGTGCATGTGTGTTGTATGGCAAGTGAGGTGGCGTGTGTGTTGATGGCATGTGAGTGGTGTGTGTGTGTGAGTGGCACATGTGTGTTGAGTGGCAAGTGAGTGGCATGTGTGTTGATGGCATGTGAGTGGTATGTATGTGTTGTGTTGGCATGAAAGGGTGTGTATGTGTGTGTATTTTGAATGCATGTATTTGTGCCTGTTCCATGTCTATATGTGCTTCTGTGTGTACATGTGGTTTTTGAGGTGTGTATATTTGTGTCTGTGTCTCTGCCTGTGTGTCTGTATGTGTGTTTGTATGTGTTGTGCATGTCTATTCTTGCCTGTGTGTTTGTGCCTCTTTGTGTGTACATATGTATGTAGTTGTATGTTTGGGGTGTGTGTCCGTATTTGTGTCTCTGTGTTTGAGGGTCTGTGTATCTGCATGTGTGCTGTGTGTGTGCACGTTCATTTGCACTCATAAGAAAGGCTTCATATATGTGGGGATTCCCAAGGAGGGACCCTCACCCCAAACTGTCTCCCCCCAGTGCCTTCTGCCTCTCCAGTTGACAGATCTTCTCTCACACTCTTTATTCCTCTTCTAGAAACTTCTGCTCCAGCCTCACACTTGATTTTGTAACCCCTGGTCATTCTTGCTGTCTCTCTCAGTTCTGGCAGGGGCCACCGCTCTCAGCCTCCCTGTTTTCGATGTCTGTGCTCCCTGCTTGGGCCCTGCATGTTTTCTCCCTAGCAGGAGGCTCTGCACAGGGGGCTGAAGGTCTCTCTGGACACCTGACCCTCCTTGGTTTTGAAGGGAACATTGTCTGTGGATTCATCTAGCAAGAGCCCTGGCAGCTGGAATGGGTCTCTACTTGTCCTTTATGATAACTAAAGGAGCTGCTAAATTAATTATGCCAGCTTCCATTTTATTAAGTATGGCATTCCCTTTGATTTAGGAATATTTTTACCACTCCAAGTGCTTTTAAGGAAGGTGATGGCAAGAGGAAATCTATTCACTGCTGCAGTGCATTTGGTTTCTTTTCATAAATTGTCTAGATTGCATTTTAAGGGAGTGGAAATTGAATCCAGGCTTTTCTTAAAAATTGCTGAAGTCAATTAGCTGCTGAGGTGTTTAATTATGAGAGAAAAACTGGGATCTACCAGCAAGGAGAGGCTTCCTGGGGAAGCGTCTCAGCCCCGGTCTCTGCTCTTCCCTTAGTTCCCCAGCTGTCTTCTCCAAAGAGCCTGCCTCCCTCATGCCCAGGTTCAGATCTGTGCCGTTTCAGAGGGGCCAGAGGAATGGCCACCTATCCTTCCGTCCATTCATTTGTCCATTTATCTACTCATCCAACCATCCATCCATGCATCCTTCTCCTCCTATCCATCTGTTTCTTTGCTTCACTCAGAAGTGATTCCTTCCCCACTGGGAAGAAGGTGAGTCGATACTCAGCCCCCTGATTCCTTTATTAGTGTCCCTGGTGACGGCGCAGCACCAACCTGCCCAATTCACCTTGGAAACGGCGATGAGTTAATACTTATAAAATACCTCTGGCCCCAAGAAGGCCTCCTGGAATGACCTTTCATGGAATCTTCCTTGTTTCAGTGCTTGATTCTAACTGTCAAGGTTGTGAAGCAAAGTGTTAGGAGGTCAAATTGCAGAAGAAACTTCAAAATCTTTATTGATATGTCCTCATTGTGTATCTATCAGGAGATGCAAGGCTGATCTCTGTCTCTCTTTTTAAAATTTCTGTTTTACTTTAAGTTCTGGGATACATGTGCTGAGCATGCAGGTTTGTTACGTAGGTATACATGTGCCATGGTGGTTTGCTGCGTGTCCATGTATTCTCATTGTTCAACTCCCGCTTACGAGTGAGAACATGCAGTGTTTGGTTTTCTGTTCTGGTGTTGCTTTGCTGAGGATGATGGTTTCCAGCTTCATCCATGTCCCTGAAAAGAACGTGAACTCATCCTTTTTTAAGCCAGAAGAGAAGTTCCCTGTGGAGTCATGGCCTGGCTGCCCAACCGCTGTCTTTCTAAAATCAGAGAGATTCTAGAGTTCGCATCTCTTTGACAATGCCCTACCTATTTCTCAGCGCTTTTGCTACTACCTGAACGCAGGGGTTAGCAAACTACAGCCCACAGACCAAATCTGCCTGCTTTTGAAAATTAAGTTTTATCCCAACGCAGCCACACCCACTTCCTTTCGTACTGTCTGTGGCTGCTTTTGTGTTACCATGGTGGGGCTGAGTGTTTCGACATAGAACAGGTGGTCTGCAAAGCCTGAGAAAAATGTTGACTTATGGGTTTTACACATTGAACATGAAAAAAGTGTCTTATTCAGACTTTACTTACTCCTTGTAATTTTCTTTTACTGGAAGGAAATGGATGGATACACAGTTAAAACTTTTCTCCCTGTAGGAAACTTGATGGATGGTGAGGCCAGGGCTCTGCATGGGCCTGGATAACCTTGACTAGGCTCTTGTAAAAAGCATATTTGTTACCAGAGAGAAATATCCCAGATCCCAATGTGTAGGAAGACCAACCTGCACGGCTTTTGTGTGGGAGGGGACATTACTGCGTTCTCTGTCCCTCCACTGTCCTCAGAGTGAAGTGGCAGAGGTGGCTCCTGTTGAAGGAGAATCCCATATGTCTTTGCTTAAAAAAAGTATATATGTGTATATGTAAACACATATACATGCAGTGTATAATAGCAGCGTTATACACATATAAATACACACACACACACATATACTTTTTTAGTGTATACACACATATGTGTATATATGCGTTTATTTATTTAAGAGACGGAGTCTCACTCTGTCTCCCAGGCTGGAGTGCAGTGTTGGTGATCGTAGTTCACTGCAGCCTTGAACTTCTGGGCCCAAGCAGTTCCCTTGCCTCAGCCTCCCAAAGTGCTGGGTTTATAGCCTTGCACCACCATGCCTGGTGTGGTGTCTTTGTTTTTTAATGCAGAGAGATGGTTTGCCAGTGTTTGCCTGGCCGGAGGACATGATATTACTAATGAAAGGAGGGCCCAATCCTCACCTAACTGTGAATTTCGTTTACTGTAAGTGACTGAAGGTCAATTCAAAGTGTGTTTATGCTTCATTGTCCCACCATGACAGTGAGGCACAATATTTAGACAGCATGGTAGCATTTATGTTCTAAGTGTGGACATAAACTTCTTGTTTTACACCGGTACTGAAATCGATAATGAAATAGCAGCATTATATCAAATCAATTCTGAAAGGCTCTTGAAGTCAATCCAAGTTGCAGAAAGAGAGATGAAGACAGTCAAAATATTTGGGCCCATCAATTTCGCTACAGTCGGGAGAGAGTGTACTCATGAAATATGAGGCTTGTTGTGGGTTTGACTCATTCTCATCTCTCAAAATGGACTACACTCTTCTCTGGGGTGATGTCAGGAATGGGGTGTCACAGAGGCCGCCTTAGTTTGATATTCTCTTGCAAAGTCCAGCCTGGGCAAACTAAAGAGGCTACCTGACAGAAACTTAACGCTGTTGTTTTGTTAAAAGATGTGCAAAGTTTGGTTACCTGACTTCAGAATAATAAAAAAAAGTCTATACACAGCAACATCTGATACCTGCCTCCCTAATTTGCTTGAATTATTGTTGTGTTCCTGGGGGAAAATTGTGACTCCAACATTTTAACTCCCTAGAATTATTCAGTCTGCTGCTATGCCCGGAGTGGTGGGGAGGCCACGTGGATACTGGTGAGGTGGCTGCATTTGAAGGAATGGAATTTTACCATCTGAAGTTCAGGTCTTGGTGGGATCCCCTTGAAGATGAGTTCAAAGAAGATGAGGTTTAGGAGCAGATCTTAGCATTTTCCTAATAATCTGCCCCCAGGAAGACCTAGCTTTTCCAAATACTGTGATAACCTTATAAGAGCTGGGCTGAATAGAAACAAAATGTGTAGACTCCAAACAATCATTTTATTGCTGAGATATGTAAAAAGGCTCTGTGATTTTCTGGAAAAAAAAAAAAAAAAGACTAGGCCATAGGGCCTAGTCTTACATTTTTATCATTGTTTAAAAATGCCCTCTGGAATCATTTGTAGCTTAACCTCCCAAGTATATAGAGCAGGTTGATATGTCTACATTTGGGGTGATTCTCTTACAAGGACCAGGGTGCTGTGGGAGCTTCCAGTCTGCTCTCAAAACCCTTTGGGAAGGAATCACTTCTGAGTGAACCAAAGAACTGGATGGCTAGATGGATAGAAGGGAAGGGATGCAAGGGTGAATGGTTGGATCAATAGGTGAATGGATGAATGAATGGATGGAAGGATAGGTGGATTGAAGTGAAAGAAAGCATGGATGAATGGATGGGTGAATGAATGCGTGGATGGATGGTTGGATGGATGAATGGATGGGCAGGTGGATGGAATATTGAGTGGATAGAAGGGAAAGAATTCATCGATAGATGAATCAATGGATGGATGGTTAGATGGATGAATGGATGAATGAATGAATACAAGGATGGGTGAATAGAAGAGAAAGGATGCATGGGTAGATGGATGGGTGGATGAATGGGTGGGGTGAATGAGTGGATAGATGGATGTAGATGGGTGGATGGATGAATGAATGAATGAATAGGTGAATAGAAGGGAAAGAATGCATGAATGGGTGAATGGATGAGTGAATGGATGGGTGGGCAGATGGATGAATGAATGATGATGATAGATGGTTGGATGGATAAATTAATGGATGGAAGGAAAGGTGGATAGAAGAGAAAGGATGCATGGATAGATGGATGGAAGGATGAACAAATGGGTAGATGGTTGGATGAATGAAAGGATGGGTGGATAGAAGGAAAAGGATGCATGGATAGATGAGTGGACGAATGGATGAATGGATGAATATAAGGATGGTGGATAGAAGGGAAAGGATGCATGGGTAAATGGATGGTTGGATGGATGGATGGATTAATGAATGGATGGAAGGAAGGGTGGATAGAAGGGAAAAGATGAGTGGATGGGTGAGTGGGTGGGTAGGTTGGTGGATGGAAAGAAGAAATGACTTTTTTGGTAGACTGTAGTAACGATATTACATCCCCAGGCTCTGGCAAAGAACCTGTAGTTCCCTGCATTTTGCCGCATTCTTCATTTCTCTTTTGCTCATGGCAAGTGCTTGCTGGAGTCGGGGAGGTACAACTGGTACCTTGATAAGCACTGGCCTTTGTCCCAGAAGGGACATCTTTTTCTCTCTGCTTATTGAAGGCTCCAGCAGAGAATGAGGCTTTTGAATGAGACTCACTGGGCTTCCCTTAAATTGTTCATGTCTAACCCAGTGGGCTTGGCATTTTTAGGAGTATTGTGTAATGTCAACTGATGTCTAAATGTGCGTCACCCATGAGAGGTTTGCCAGAGAAGGGCCAGATATTTGAGTGGCATTTGGTTGAGGCAGGCAAGAGAGAGGGTAAGATATTAAGATGTTTTGGGAAAGGTCAGGTTTTAGGTCATTTCCCTAATTATTCCTGGGATCATTCCTGGATTCCTTGGCAAAAAGATGGTGTGTGTGTGTGTGTGTGTGTGTGTGTGTGTGTGTGTGTGTGTGTTCACAGTGGTTGGTTGGGGGCTAAGGAAGTCTAAGGGCTAGAGAGAAGTTGGGCTCACTTGCTATAATGAATGTTTTCTTTTGGCGGAGCGTGGTTCTGGCCAGGTGGGGTCTGAGGCAGTCTGCATGGCTCCTGGGGAACAGATAGGCCCTCAAGCCTTAAGAGATTAGTAACCCTTGGATTGAGAAAGTATGATATTTCTGGATTTAAAGTGACACCTGAAGAGCAAATACCCTAGTAACTATGATTCAGAAACTTGGAGTCTGTTTTTAAGAGAATGTGTTTGGGTTGAAAGAAGCATACTTCAGCTTTCTTTGGGATCAGAAACAATCATAATAATGCATTTTCAAGGCATCTTTAATTTCAGTTGCCTTCTTCCAGTCCTGTGAAGGAAAGACATCCTGTCCCCAATGCATAGGAATAATGAGATGATTATGATGGTGATGATGCTTTTGATGATAATGGTGATGATGGTGATGGTAATGACATTGATGATGATGATGGTGATGATGATGATGGTGATGGTGATGATGATGGTGGTGATGATGAGGTGATGATGGTGATAGTGATGATGTGAGGATGGTAATGATGATGATATTGATGATGGTGATGATGGTGATGATAATGGTGATGGTGATGATGATGGTGATAGTCATGATGATGGTGATGATAATGGTGATGATGGTGATAGTGATGATGTGATGATGGTGATGATGGTGATGATGGTGATGGTGATGATGATGGTGATAGTGATGATGTGATGATGATGATGGTGATAGTCATGATGATGATGGTGGTGATGATGGTGATAGTGATGATGTGATGATGGTAATGATGAT
>NC_045434.1:216180705-216183679 GCF_002776525.5 Piliocolobus tephrosceles
GGTGGTGATGATGGTGATAGTGATGATGTGATGATGGTAATGATGATGATGGTGATGATGGTGATGATAATGGTGACGATGGTGATGGTAATGATGGTGGAGATGATGATGGAGATAGTGATGTAATGATGGTAATAATGATGATAATGATGACAGTGATGATGGTGATGATGACAATCATGATGGTGATGATGACAATGATGATGATGATGGTGATGATGATGGGTTGTAGCTACTGAGTAGCTGTAGTAGCTGTAGAAAACTGAGGGTTGTGTTCTAGGGATTGTGCTTAATAGCTGACATACCTCATTTCTTGTGCTCCTCAGGATAATTCTTTGATTTTATAGATGGAGAAGCTGAGCTCACAGCGAGCTTATTTATTTACTGCTAGCTTCACAAACATTTATGTGGCTTACTAGGTGCTTGGCACTGACTCATGTACTTTATAAATATTAACTAATTGCCACAATAACCCTGTGAGATAGGTATTATTATCACTCTCATTCTCAACTTATAGATGCGGAAACTGGGGCACAAAGAGGGCAGGTAACTTACCCAAGATTGCACAGCTAGTAAGTGGCTGAGCCAGGATTCAAACCTGGTGTCTGAGCTGCTCACAGCTACGTCGTGCTGCTCACAGCTACATTGTGCTGCTCTCCTGCAGTGATGGGGGCGGGCTACATTTTGGGGCTGTGGGAGACTCAGAGTCATATGAGTAGCAACCGCTGACTGCTGCCTCCCATGTTCTCCCCTCTGCCCACTTCTTGGGCAAGACAAGAGAGTTCCCCAGGGCAGCACATAAGGGGCAGCCCACGGCCATGGCCTCACTTAGCTGAGGCCTAAATCTTCTGGCCACTGGCACTTGGAGGCTAGCTGTGGGCAGAGAGGGTCTCAGGAGGGGCTGCCCCTAATGCATGAGCACTGTGACTGGGCCTCTGCCATTCGGCAGAAAAGCAGCGTGGGCTGAGCTCATGGGGAGCTGGGCTCATCAGGAAGCTGCTGTGGGCGGGAAGCTGCTGGCTAGACCCAACTCTCACAGGCTCAGTAGCGCAGCCCATGGGGTCAGTCAAGGGTAGGTAGTGTCCCTGTAGCACTGGGGGCTTTGTTCCAGGGGGATGTCTCTGTGATCCACTGAGACTGGCCACAGAGCTGTTGTCAGCTACCACCTCCCTCCCCTAATCCCAGATTATCTAGACATGGGGCCAGACCAGGCCTTGGGGGTGGGGGCCCGAAACCACGGCTCATTCAGTAGGGAGTCACCTGCGAACTGAGCATCCACCTTTTGCGCCAGGGGTCTGCCTCACAGTCTCAAGATCCAGGAACCTCCCAGAAGGGGCCCAGACTCTGCCCCCTCTATGGGCACCCCAGCTTGTCGAGGGTGGTGAGGGCAGTGAGACTGGGGAGGGCTAACTTCGCTGCAGTCACACAGGGGCCAGGCCACAGAAGTCCTGGAGACATCCTGAGGAATCTGGCCTGTAGGTGTCTGAGCAGGTGAGGGTTGGGGTCAGATCTGGAAAAGTCAGGTTCCCTGGGCACTAGTTCCCCAGGGCTGTCATCACAAGTGACTGCAATCTGCATGACTTAAAACAACAGAAGCTTATTCTCTCACACTTCTGTTAGGGTAGCAGTAGGAAATTAAGAAATCACCAGGGCTGTGCTCCCTCCAGAGGCTCTGGGGAGGACCCCTCCTTGTCTCTTTCAGCTTCTGATGGCCCCAGGTGTTCTTGGCTTGTGACTGCATCACCCGATCTCTGCCTCCATCTTCATGTGACATTTCCTCTTCTCCCCATGTCTCTCTGTGTATGTCTCTCACACAGACACTTGTCATTGGATTTAGGGTTCATTTGGAGAGTCCAGGATGATCTTACCTTGAGATCCTTCATTTTGAACTTCATCTGCAAAGACCTTTTCCCAAATACGGTTTCCCCAAACAACGTGTGAATGTTTCCTAAACATTCACAGGTTCTGGGGTTAGGACATGAACATATCTTTTTGGTGTCATCATTCAGCCTCCCATCAACTGCCCTGGGTTGAATACAAGGAATACAATTTATTTCTCCCAGGGTTTGCTTGAATGTACAAGGAGGACAGATACAGAACAGAAGAGAGAAGCGTTGGACTTTTCCCTCTTCCCTTGGGGGCAGGACATTTGCTTTTCAAGTAATGGGTGTTGCTGGCACATGGACCTTGCCCATCTAGTCCGTGCCACTCCTGTGTCCTCTCGGGATCTTTCCTTTGAAGTCCCTGAAGTCCCTCACTAGCCCGTCTCTGGGCTGACTTGTAATTCCTCCGGATGCATTGAACGTCTCCTATCTAAAAATGTTCTCCTCTTGTCTCTGTCCAGCACAGACTGTAATTACTTCTAGGAACTTGATTTCAGCATCACTTAGCATGCCTCAGATGGCCTAAGAGGGAGAGAATGTCCCTCCTGCCCTGGCGCCTCTTGGAAATGTTTTTGAGTTGCAGCCCTGGGAGGGGAAGTGAATGGAGATTCCAAGTACCCTCAGATCCATTGCTGCTTTTTTGTGTGTGTGGAGGGAGGGGTCTTTGCAAAGACAGGATTCCTGATAGAAGAGGGCAGGAAGGAGAACTGGGCTTTGTTCTCACAGGCAAGACCTCCTTTCACCTAACCTGGGGATGCTGGGCATATTGGGGCTTCTAACACAGGTGCATTTAAAAAGCCTCATTTGCTAAGTCAGAGGTGACCACTGTCAGCCGAGCTGGCTTTGGCTGAATTTGGAGGGTTGAGGGCCGGCAGCAGGGTGTTCTTACCAGCTCCAGGAAGAGGCACCCCGGCCAGAAGCCTTCCATTCTTCTCCTACTTGTTATTTCATAGGCGTGGAAACAAGTTTCCATCCAACCGTGCTTCCTCCCAAAGGCTCTTGTGCCTCAGGCCTGCTAGTGATCCCACTGGGCCCACCCCTGCTTCCTGGGGACTATGTGGATCCACCTGGAAATGGCTGCTCCCAGCATC
>NC_045434.1:216184079-216233410 GCF_002776525.5 Piliocolobus tephrosceles
CACCTGGAAATGGCTGCTCCCAGCATCTTGGGGGTCTGGATCAATTGCCCTCTGCCTGGTGGAGCCTCTGGGCCACCCCGGGTGCCTTCCCCACCTCACCTGCTGGGCTAGGGTCTGGGGCTGTGACAAGGATGCATGTAGCTTCTAGACAATGAGCAGGTGACTACACACCGCGTCTGCTGGGACAGTCTGGGTTACACCTGCTGTCCTGCTGTTCTCTCCTAGCCAGCATCTGCCATACCTTGGCATATTCACTTTGATTCCTTCTTCTTTTTTTTTTTTTAATTGAAATAAATCCACGTAACATAAAATTAACCATTTTAATGCACAATTAACCACTTTAGTGTACAATTCAGTGGTATTTAGTACATTCACAATGTCATGCAGCCATCGATTCTCTTTAGTTCCAGAACATTTTCATTCTCTCCAAAGGAAACCCTGGACCTATGAGGCAGTCTCTCCTTGTCATGCCCTCCCACCCCCAGCTCCTGGGAACCACTCATCTGCTTTCTGCCCCTATGGATTTACCTATTCTTTTTCTTTTTTCTTTTTTTTTGAGATGG
Organism: Piliocolobus tephrosceles; assembly: GCF_002776525.5. Taxonomy (NCBI): domain Eukaryota; kingdom Metazoa; phylum Chordata; class Mammalia; order Primates; family Cercopithecidae; genus Piliocolobus; species Piliocolobus tephrosceles. The sequence goes on from NC_045434.1 coordinate 216,184,643, forward strand.
AGTCTTGCTCTGTCACCCAGGCCAGATCTCAGCTCACTGCAAGCTCTGCCTCCCAGGTTTACGCCATTCTCCTGCCTCAGCCTCCCGAGTAGCTGGGACTACAGGTGCCCGCCACCTCGCCTGGCTAGTTTTTTGTATTTTTAGTAGAGACGGAGTTTCACCTTGTTAGCCCAGATGGTCTCGATCTCCTGACCTCATGATCTGCCCATCTCAGCCTCCCAAAGTGCTGGGATTACAGGCTTGAGCCACTGCACCTGGCCTTTTTTTCTTTTTTTTTTTGAGAGGGAGTCTCGCTCTGTTGCCCAGGCTGGAGTGCAGTGGTGCGATCTTGGCTCATTGCCAGCTCCACCTCTGGAGTTCATACCATTCTCCTACCTCAACCTCCTGAGTAGCTGGGACTATAGGCGCCCACCACTACGCCTGACTAATTTGTACTTTTAGGAGAGACAGGGTTTCACCGTGTTAGCCAGGATGGTCTTGATCTCCTGACCCCATGATCCACCTGCCTTGGCCTCCCAAAGTGCTGGGATTACAGGTGTGAGCCACCACGCCCAGCTGGATTTACCTATTCTGAATATATAACATAAATCTGTGGTCTTTTGCATCTGTCTGCTTTCACTTACATAAGGTTTTTGAGGTTGACCATGTGGTGGCATGTGTCAGTACTCCCTTCCCTTTTCATGGCTGAGTAATATTCCCTTGCACAGCTCTGTCACATGTCCTTATCCACTCATCCGCTGATGGACCTTTGGGTCGTTTCCTTCTTCTGGCTACTATAACTTGTGCTACTATGAGCATCCATGTACAAGGTTTTATTTGAATACCTGTTTTCCTTCCATTTGATTTTTTAGTGGTCCCTGTTTGGGTGATATATTGTGGGGTCACCCTACCCTTAGGGGGCCTCCCTAAGCCCTGGACTCCCATTTTCCCAGACTTGCTGACTTGTGTCTTTTTGTTGAGAAGCTGTGTGGGACAAACCCACACCCTGGGATGTTGCCATCAGCGGCGGTAGCAAGTGCAGAGAGACTGGCCAGCCTGTGGCAGGTGCCCGCACCCACTGCCTAGCTCTTCTCCCTGAATTCTGAGGCTCCAGGGGAGCCGGCCTGAGGATTGTTGGGACCTGCCAGAGGTTGGGGATCTGTGGTTCTGGGCTCTGGAGACACAGGATTTGAATATACTATGAGGTGACACAGCCCGAAGGTCCTTGTTTCTGTGGACTTCCAACTGCTACCTGGCCCATGGACAACTGGCCACGGCCACCCAGGACCACGGCCACCCAGAGCCATGGCTGGCTGCAGGGAGAGAAGAGGCCTCCCTGTCGTGTTTTCTGCAGGGCCCTGCTTGACACTCAGTGTCTGCAGAGGGCTGCATTCCTCAAGCCCCGGAGAACAAAGGGCTTATACATGGTTCCCCGGGACGGGAGCCTGGCATGGCCTCTGTATGTGAAGGTCAGTCCTGGCTCTGGGCAGCGGGGAAAGGAGCGCAGAGCTGGACTTAGTGGAGCCCCTCGGGATGCCTGTGCCCTTGGTTCACTGGCAGCCACCCAACACAGGCACTGTTTGCTCTATACCTGCAAAGGGACGAGGGCCCCTTCTGACCCCATCGGGCTCTCCCAGGCCACTGCTGGCTCTGCAGGGGAAAGTGAGCCTGGGAGGCCTGTCCAAGACTCAGCAGCATCTGCAGCCCTCCACCTCCTCTCTCCCCATCAGCTGTGCTCCCAGTGGCCCCTCCTAAACCTTTCGTTTGAGTTTTACCATTTACTAACAGAGAGGAACCTTTCTGCATTCACTGGATTATTTCCTGCTAATTGTGACTTGGAAATTCACCGCTGGTGGAAGCTGAGCTTTTCAATAAAAGTGAAGCCCCTGCCTGATGCTGGCAGCTCAGGTGGGCCAGGAGGATCTGTGTCCGGCCGGAACGCCTGGAGGAAACTCTCTCTCCAAGTCAGATCCCCGCTAGAGGCAGCTGTTAGCAAAGGGAAGCACATCAAGCCGACTCTCGAAGCCAGCTGTCATTGCACCTTCCTGGGCTTGAAATGTGGTTCAAGCAGGCCATGTTCCTGGTTCTCATGGCTGCAGTCCTTTGCTGTCCTTGTCCTGGCAACGTGTTGCAGATCTCACCTGGATTAGTCCCCAGGTCCCCTCCCTGCATTTCCGGGTGGCAGTTTCTATCTTATGGAAATAATAGATGCTCTTCACTTTCTCGACTTTGCTGGACGGAGCCCACCTTGCCTAGTGCCAGGTGTGAAGTCTGAGGGTTGGCCCTACACACCCGCATGGTGTTCCGTGTGCAAGACAAGTGTCCTTCCTGTCCACGCCTTGGTCAGCAGGGGCAAGTTCACCAAATGAGCTGACCCTGTGAACCACAGGCAAGTTCTGGTAATTTCATCCTCACCCTTGGCTGAGCTTCAAGCTTATGACTTTCCTTGTTTAATTTAATTTCTCTATTGAAAACAACCCCAGTCTTTATGGATTTCACTTTTGTGACTCTTAACAAACCTTTTCTCTTGAAGGAAGAAATGGGACTCTGGATTCTTTTTCTGTGGTCTCTGAATAGGGACTAAGGGGCTGGGGCTGAGCTTTCAGAATTTCAAGTGTAAGATCCCCTGGGAGAGACGGCTTCCTGGGCCACCTCAGGAAATTTAGAATCTGCAGGGCCTGGGAATCTGCATATTTGGCAAGTTGACCCAGCAGATTCAAATGCAAGTGGTTTTTGGCTCACGTGGAGAGCAGTGGATCCTGGAGAAGGAAAGGTTTCAGTTTAGCTAAAACCTCAGCACAAAGCAAACCTCCAAGGCTCAGCCGGGAACAGGGCTCTCATTGTGCTATGCCCCCACTCCCTGCCTTGTGTCTCCTAGAAAACCTCTGATCGTTCACAGTAATCTCCTTCCTTCCTCCACCTGTCCATTCGTCTGCTCACTGCCTCTCACTTATTTTCCTGAGCATCTACAAAGTGCTGGTCTCCAGGAATAGGCAGATGCTTGCAGACAGACTCTGTCGGGGAGGGGTAGCCGGGACAGGGACCGCGTGGCCTAAGTGAGGCTTGCAGAGGGGCCACACAGGAGAAGGATCAGAAAAGGTCCCATAGTGGTGACATGTGGCTGAGTGTAACTCGTTGTCTCTGCATGGAGTCGGGAGCTTCCAGCCTGAGGCCATGGACTGCCTTCGTGAGTGCCTGCGTGTGGATTGGGAGCCCTGGTGGCGACTGAGCTCCAGTGGTAACTGAGCCCTCGTGGTGACTAAGTCCTGGTTGTGACTGAGTTCTGGTAGTGACCAGTCCCTGGTGGTAACTGAGTCCTCGTGGTGACTAAGCCCTCGTGGTGACTGAGCCCGGTAGCAACTGAGGCTTGGGGGTGACTGAGCTCTGGTGGTAACTGAGCTGTTGTAGTGACTAAGCCCTAGTAGTAACTGGGTCCTGGTAGTGACTAAGCCCTGGTGGTGACCAAGCCCTAATAACGACTGAGCCCTGGTGGTGGCTGAGTCCTAGTGGTGACTAAGCCCTGGTGGCAACTGAGCTCTTGTGGTGACTGACCCTTTGTGGAACTGAGTCCTGGTGGTGACTGAGCCCTGGTGGTGACTGAGCCCTCATGCTGACTGAACCCTAGTGGTGACTGAGTCCTGGTGGTGACTGAGCATTTGTGGTGATGGAGCCATTGTGGTGACTGAGGCTTCATGGTGACTGAGCCCTGGTGCTGACTGAAGCCTGATGCTGACTGAACCCTAGTGGCAACTAAGCCCTCATGGTGACTGAGCACTTATGGTGACTGAGCCTTCAGGGTGACTGAGCCCTGGTGGTGTCTGAGCCATTGTGGTGACTGAGCCTTCATGGTGACTGAACCCTGATGGGGACTGAGCCTTGGTGCTGTCTGAGCACTGGTAGTGACTGAGCCCTGGTATTGGCTGATCCCTGGTAGCCACTGAGCCCTGGTGGTGACTGAGTCCTGGTGATGTGCTATGCAGAGAGGTCTCATACATGTTTTGGGTTGACTATTTGTATTGGACACAAATCTTGGATTCCCTCAGTGATATTTACCAGCTCTGGATGGTGCTGCCATCTTTGGGGACAACTGGTCACTGGCCTTGGAAGTGGGGGCTCCCCTGTGGCTGCTGTCACCAGATATTTGCAGGAGAGTTCTGGCTCCTTCTACTGTTCTGACCTTAGATAAAACCCCCCACCTCAGGGCGTGGGATGTGACATCTTTTACAGGATGTTGGAGTTCAGAGCCCTGAGGGCTGACAAGTTCCTCCTCCTCCCTCCTTAGCACTGAATCCCTGGGAGCTGAGTTTCTCCTGGTAGCCTGATCAGAGAGGAGAGCTACGTGCTGGGCACCTGCAGGACTGGCAGCAGGTTGTGGTGCAGCACTCTGCCGGGCAGCACACACCTTTGCGCCTCCTCTCCCTCCCTCACCCTGGCTAGCCTGGGTTTGTGGTTTGTACCTTAGGAATAAAGTCTCAGCCCTTGAATCCTTGCCTCAGGCGTGGTTTGCTAGAAAATACAGGCAGAGGCCTATTATTTTTGTCTGGCTTGGGGTGAAGGGGTTTTGCTTTGTTCTAGTTTCTTCTGGGATCTGCTGATACAAAACCCTAGTCTAGCTCACAGCAGAGGGCTCAAGTCGCCATGGAACAGAAGCAACCATCTGTTCATTTCTGTGTTTCTGCTGGTGGTGAGCAGGACCCCCAAGAGTTCTGGTTGCTGCCTCAGGAAGACAGAGAGCTGTGTTCCCTGTAACCACTTGAAAAAGAGAGGAGCTATTTGTGTGTGTGCATGCCCTTATAGGTGAGTATGCATGTGTGCATGGCATGTATATTGCATATACACATGTATAGGCTCATGTGCATGTGTATGCATGCATACACGTGCATGCATGTATGGGCACAGGTGCATATAAGCATATGTATTTGCATGCATATTGCACCCACATGTGTACATGCATGCATGCACACACATGCATATGCATATATGTGTGCATGTGTGTTACCCACATGTGCAGGTGTGTGTGTGTGTGTGTGCACGTGTGCAGGTGCAAATGACCTGCCCTCAGAGGACACGCTGCAAAGGGGAGAGTACTCGCAAGCCCTGCATCTTTTGGGAGCCTTGGCCTCATGTGGGGCTCCAGAGCAGTACCGTCCCCTCGTCTTGCCCCTGCTTGGAGCCCCTCTTGTGTGGGATGTGTTGGGCACCTGGATGGCCACCTCTTGTCCCCTTCTGCTCTGCCCACTTGGTTCTTGGTGATGTATCCTTCTCCACAGCTGTGATGACTTGCTCTTTCCGTTTAGCTGTAATTAGGTTTCATAAAACATCTCCTGCTGTGAGTTCTGGTTCAGTAATTACTATATCTTTCAGGTTCAAAGAAACCTGAATCTTTCCTTTTAGTAATTTAACAGAACATTTTACACTGTAAGGGCTAAATGCCCTCCAGATTCCTCAGTCTTCCCCAAAGCAACTCTGAGAGGTGTTGCCTTGCTTACTGAGACAGGCCAGTTTTCCTTTTATTTCTCTCTCCAGTGTCATTTCGGATTTGCATGGGGCCCTGGCCTCCCTGTGTGAGACAGAAATCTTGTGGTCTGTTCCCAAGGTGGCCAGTGGCATAAAGCCCTGTGAGATGAGCTGCTGGAGTCTTCCACTGTGCACTTGCCAGCCTGGGGTGTGGGGCGCTCATGCTGTCCACATCATTAAGAAGATTTCCTTTCTTGCCTTTAATCCCCACTCTGAATACTGTGTTGGGCTGCTGCTGATAGCAGTGGGAAGATGCGAAGCCACCCTCCTTGGAATGAAGTGGCCAGGCTGGTCCACGCCCACGTGTGCTTCTTGGTCTGCTTCTCTCTCACCGTCTGGCCACCACCACCACTGTCCTGGGCCACAGAACAGTCTCCAAACGCTCCTTCTGCTTCTGCTTGCACCCCCCCTCCAACCCATTCCCTACACGTCAGTGAGATGTACCTGGGACCCTGACAGCTCTGCCTTAAAGAGGGCAGTGGCCTCCCATTGCTCTGGGAATGAAAGTCCAGCTCCTTCCTGGGGCTGCCTGGTCCTGCTGGGTCTGGCCTCTGTTCCTTGCCAGCCTACCCTCACCCCTTCCCTGTGCTACCTGGAGGGAGGTGGTGTTCCTTCCTTCTGCCCTGGACACCATGCACACCCTTCTGCCCTGGATGCCAGCCTCAGGTTGTTGGAGATGGGAGGTGGGGCATACAACTTTTGCTCAGATGTTGCCTCTCCAGGGGAGGGAGGCTGTTCATACAGGACCTCTGCCTAAGAGTAGGGTGAGACTTACCCTGGGGTTTGGAAGCAGAGAAGGAACAGCCTTCCTTCTCCCTGCCTCCTATGGGGAGACCCTGCTCATGTTGTCCTAGGGACTGTGTTCACCTTTGATGGGGAGGTCACCATTGTCTGCTTTGGGAACCCTGCACTCTGAGGCCATTTCCTTTGGCCTGGGCTTTCCAGGAACACCAATGAGAGTTCTGCCTTCCTGCCTACTCCTTCATCTTGTTTTCAGTTAGCCCAGACTTGGCCAAGGAAAGAAAATACCACGTTTTGGTCCCCTCTTGAACCCCAACAGATTCCTCAGTGTGTGTGGCTTCCCTGCTCGGATGCTTCTTCTCCAGCCACAATCTGAATTCTAGACCCTGCGTTATTTCCTTCTCATGACACCAAGGCTGCTATTGCAACTTGAAGTGATAAATATATTCATGTGTTTTGTTGGACGACCGTCTCCCTGAATGGACCATAATACCCCCTGAAAAGGACAGGACAGTGCCTCTCTTTTACCCCTCATTGCCTGTAGCACCTGGCAGGTGCAGCACTTGGCGGGTCTCCAGGCCGCCAGGAAGCTCATAGAGGTCTGGCCTGCAAACAGTGCCCACAGGAGTGGCACACCTGCTCCGAAAGAGCTGTATGAAGGCAGCTGTGAGGGGAAGCGGTGACATGGTCATTGACCTTACCTTGGTCACCATCTTTGGGCTTCAGTTGCCCTCCTATAAAATGGGGATCCTAATAATTGGGTAATTAATCCATGGGGATTTTCAGTAGGTGACAGAGATTGCTGTGATTCTTTGAAACCCTTCCATGGTATTTGCAGTAGCTGATACCATAAATATGTTGTTTCCAAGTGTTAAGTGCAAAGATTAGAGATGCCCTGGCTAAATAAGTATCTTCTTTCTACCCCATGGAGGTGAGGATGAGCAGGAAGACCCTACAATGGCATCTGTTTACTAAAGCTGCTCAGGAGGGGTAGGGGCTGTAGTGGGCATCCTACAGATGGAACATTCTGGAACAGTTTGACAGTCCTTTGAACCCCCAGCTTGGTGCTTTCTAATCCCACCACAGGAAGGGAATTCTACGGGTGTTCATAGGGTCCCATGAGGGAACCAAAGACCACAGATGAGATGAACTAGTGAACCCCAGAGGAGGGCAAAGTCAGGTGGACCAATGGGGGCACAGAGCTCTCCTCCTCCAGCCCCTCCCAACCCTGCAGTTAGCTCAGGTCTGGCTATCAAAGCTTGGTTTTGAATCGACAAGTGGACTCAATTCTTGTGGTCTTGTGTGGAAGACACAGCGATGGTGTGAGGCAGGGAGGGCATGGTGCTCTCCTGAATCTTCCCCCATCTTAGAACTGGTTGGGGGAGGCTGCAAGATGGGGAGAGTGGCTCCTTCCACAAGGTAAAGCCAGACATACAGCCAGGTGCAGTTATTTTGTTTGGTTTGATTCCATGTGGATTGCCTGCCTCTCCCTTAGACCATAAGCTCCACTGTGCCTAGATCCGGTGCATCCCAAACCTCAGTAAGTATTGACTGGAAGCTTGGATGGGAGGACATGCTTAGATTTTGAGGAAAAGTCAGACACCCCCCTCTTTTGAGGTTTGCTGATCTCATCACTTCTGGGCATTCTCAGTGATCCCATTGCCCCTTACCAGTCCTGGCCAAAGTGCCCTGTGCACACCCCTTCCAGCTCCCTGCCTGTTTTAGTCCATTCTCATGCTGCTGTAAAGGAGTACTTGAGACTGGGTGATTTATAAAGGAAAGAGACTTAACTGACTCACAGTTCTGCAGGACTAGGGAGGCCTCAGGAAACTTATAATCATGGAGGAAGGGGAAGTGAACATGCCCTTCACATGGTGACAGGAAGGAGAAGTGCTGAGTGAAGTAGGGGAAAAGCCTCATATAAAACCATTAGATCTCATGAGAAGTCACTCACTATCATGAGAACAACATGAGGGTAACCGCTCCATTATTAAATTACTTCCTACCAGGTCCCTCCCATGACATGTGGAGATTATGGGAGCTACAATTCAAGATGAGATTTGTGTGGGGATGCAGCCAAACCATATCATTATACTCCTGGCCCCTCCCAAATCTCATGTCTTTACATTTCAAAACCAATCATGCCCTTCCAACAGTTCCCCAGGGTCTTAACTCATTCTAGCATTAACCCAAAAGTCCAAGTCCTCTTTTCTGAGACAAGGCAAGTCCCTTCCACCTATGAGCTTGTAAAAATCAAAAGCAAGTTAGTTACTTCCTAGATACAATGGGGGTACAGGCATTGGGCAAATACACCTATTCCAAATGGGAGAAATTGGCTAAAATGAAGGGACTACAGGCCTCATGTAAGTCTGAAATCCAATAAGATAATCATTAAAACTTAAAGTTCCAAAATGATCTCCTTTGACTTCATGTCTCACATCCAGATCATGCTGATGCAAGAGGTGGGCTCCCACAACCTTGGGCAGCTCCACTCCTGTGGTTTTGTTGGGTACAGTCCCCTTTCCAGCCATTTTCATGGTTGGTGATGAGTGTCTGTGGCTTTTCCAGGCACTTTGTGCAAACTGTAAGTGGATCTACCATTCTGCAGTCTGGAGGATGGTGGCCCTCTTCTCACAGCTCCACTAGGCAGTGCCCCAATGGGGACTCTGTGTGTGGGCTCCCCTTCTGCACTGCCCTAGCAGAGGTTTTCCACGAGGGCTCCAACCCTGCTGCAAACTTCTGCCTGGACATCTGGTTTCCTGATTCTGGCATTCTTTCTGCATTAGTTAGCAGGCATTCCATCCGAAGGAAGGACTTTCTTTTATTAAATTTATCATATTAGTATTTATTACATTTGCTTATTCCACCAATTAATCTTATTTATTAAATTTATTTATAAAAATATTAATATTATTAATATTACTAATATGTTCATTTATTAAATTTATCATTCATATATATATATATGGACTTACAGTTTTCTTTTTTGATGGACTATAATCCATGTTATTTATTTTTCTGCTCCAATTGTCGTAGATTTGACTCTGGAGAGCCCCTTCCAGCTGGCCCTTACCCCTTCTGACAGCTCAGCACCCCCTGTGAGTGTAGCCTTCTTCCAGCCTTGTCCCACACCCTGCTTCCCCCTGGAAGTGCTGGTGAGACTTTTCTGAGTCCTCAGATACTGATCACAGTTCAGGAACCTGGGACCTCAGTGCAGGATCTTCACAGGCTGAGATGGATGTCTCTCCAATAGCCCATGTTGGTAGAGATTGGCAATTTTGTCTTTTGGAGGTGTGTGTTTGTGTGTGTATATAGGACATATAGGACCTATATTTTCTGTCTTCAGTTTTGGAGCATGATGGGGTTAAACACCAACTCTACTCTGACGAAGCTGCCCTGAAACTGTTAAGTTGGGTAAATACTTGGCCACAGTGCATCCATGTCTGACTTAATCCTTCTTCACAGAAGAAGCAGCTTTTCTTTTTTTCTTTTTTACTTTTTTTGAGATGGAGTCTCAATCTTGTTGCCCAGGCAGAAGTGCAGTGGCACAATCTCGGCTCACTACAACCTCTGCCTCCTGGATTCAAGAGATTCTCCTGCCTTAGCCTCCCGAGTAGCTGTGATTACAGGCATGTACCACCGTGCCTGGCTTATTTTTGTATTTTTAGTAGAGATATGGTTTCACCATTTTGGCCAGGCTGGTCTTGAACTCCTGACCTCAGGTGATCCACCCACCTTGGCCTCCCAAAGTGCTGGGATTACAGGTGTGAGCCACCGTGCTTTTCAAATCGATGCCTGCAAAATGTTGCCAGCACGGCAGGGGCTGAACAATGGTTCCCTCCCTGTCTTCTCTCTTGCTCCAAGGGCAGAGATTCTTGTTAGGTTTTCTGTAGGCTCCAGATATCCCTGCATAGTCTTCTGCCCAGATGCTAAGCAGATTTGCTAATCCTTTGGGTTCCTTTTCAATCAGCATTTATGTGTCTGTGTGTGTACATATGTGCATGGCATATATGTGTGGCTGCATGCATATCATATATGCACATGTATGTGCATGTACATACATGCATATGTGCATGGGTGCATGTGTGTACATATGTGCACATGGGTGCATAGGCATGTGTGCCTGTGTGTATGCACGAGTGTGCATGGATGTACACATGCATGTCCATGTAAGAGGCTGTGTGAAGGACTAACTGATCATTGGCAAAAGGAGTTGCATCCAGGCTGCTGTGGAGAGCTCTCCAGTGCTGGGGTGCTCTTCACCTATCTGCAAGAGCAGTGCTTTATTAGGGTTAAAACAGAAACAAATTCTTTCTGTGTAGCGTGTGCCAAAAATAGGCACAGACATTTTTAATGTAATGTCTCTGGGAGTAAAGAACAGATTGTCAGTAATGTGAACCTGCCATTCCCTCCATCTGAGACCGAGCCGCCAATCCTGCGGGCATTCAAGTCCAGAGGAGCCCCCTAGGTGGGTTGGACAGGCTGACCTCTAGGATTCCTTCCTGCTCTGAGGGGGCATGGCTTCCTCAGATGCTGTCACAATCCTGGGAGAAGGGGGCCTGGCAGAGTTAGCCATGGCACCCCCAACCCCTCAGCACTCCAGTCCCCACCCGAGGTCCCAGGGAAAGACTGGGATGCTACTTTTCACTAAAGTGGAAATGAATGATTAGGCTGAGTGTATCTCCTCCAAGGCTCCATTTTTCTTGCTTTTTAATGTTTGCCGAGTCCTTCTGTGAGCCAGCCTCAATGTCAGATTCCTTTTGTGACTTCTCTGATTAAATTTTTACAGCCTCCTTGGGGGATGTGTGTGTATCCCTATCACTCTCACAGGCCAGGCAGGCGAAGATCAGGAAGGTCAGTGATTTCTTCTGAATTTGTCCCACCAGGGAGAAGCTGCCCGCCTGAATTCCACACCAGCCCTGCCTGGGACTGTAGAGCGAGGTGTGGCTGCCTCTCACCCTCAGTTTCTAGGCCAAGGACTTTTGGCCAGGGTGAGCTGGCGGTACTCAATCCTCCCTCCCTCCTTCCCTCTTTCCTTCTCTACCTGCCTGCTCCCTCCTACCCTCCTTCCTTCCATTTGCCGAACACTCCGCGTGTTGGGGATTTAGCAGTAACTCCCCTGTCCCCACCTTGTCCCTGTCCTCCAGGGGCTGCTGGTGTGCAGAGGAAGGCAGGGGACAGATCCTAACCACACTGTGATGTGTGTGTGCTTTGGTGTTCTAGAAGCACACAGCAGGAGCCCTGAGCTCAGCCCCAGGTGACAGCATCCAGAAGGCTTCCTGGACGAGGGGTTCCTGGAACACCCCATTTGCCCTCCCACCTCAGGGCCTTTGCACCTGCTGCTCTTGCTGCTTGGGGCATTGTTCACCTGGGGATCTGTGTGGCTCCCTCCTGCCTCCATGACCACCACATGGAAAACGGTCTTCCCTGTAGCCCATCCCTGTTCACATAGATCAGCTCATATGCACGTATATGTAATACTAATGATTTTCTGCCCCTCACCGACTAGATCATAAGCTTTCTGAAGGCAGGTGTTTTGACTGCTTTCATCATGGGCAGCCTGGGTTCTGACCCCAGACAGGTGGAAGGAACTGGGCCATTACTGGGGTCGTGGGAAGCGGGGTGCTGCTCATACCTGCCTGTAGCCGGGGACCTCTGATTCACCTGCTCACAGGTGCGAACACCTCCTCACCCCTCCGAAATTCCCACGGGCACATGGTACTTCTCTGGTGCAGCAAAGGATGGTTCCTGAATGGTTACGGGTTTGAGACAAGATAAGTGCAGAAATTGAGAAGAAGCATTTAGAAACTTTCGTAGCAATTTTCTGGGTAATTTTATGTCTGTTGAATCTAATAGAAAAATTTGGACTTGTATTTTGTATCTTTTTTCCTTTCATTTTTCCAGTCATTCGTTTTTATCGTATTTTACAAAAGTACTGGTTTGTGACAAATTGAAAATAAAACAATGTATCCTTCACCACAGATAGCTTGATAAGCGCTGCTTTCAAGAACTGTGTTGTTTACACTGGATAACATTTAGGGCATGTTTGTGGCCCTAGATGGTGGCTAAAACAGGATGCCGAGAGAATAGGGGTGAAAGGGATAAGTCAGGGACAGGTCATGAGCAGCTGCTGTAGGAGCTGATCCCTTAACACCTGGAGGAAAGGGAAGGGGTGACTTCAAATCTTCCAGTGTCTGAAAGGCTGCCTTGGGAAGGGCTGACCAATTTGGTGTGTCTCCCATGGGTAGAGTTAGAATTTTTTCCCCAGAAGACACTTAGAAATACTCATAGGATGAAAATGTGAATTAATGAATAATGTGTACTGAATATGAGTATGAATTAATAAATAATGACTGTTTTGTCCATCCATCCATTCACCCATCCATCCTCTATCTTTCATTTATCCATCATCCCTCCATCATTTATTTAAGCATCTATTATTTAAGCATTTATTAGCATCTGTTATATCTGTTATGGTCCAGGCACCGTTCTACGGGCTGAGGACGTAACAGTGGACAAAGCACACCAGTTCCTGCCCTCACGGTCCTGACATTCTGGTAGGGGAGGAGGGCAACCAGGCAAGTCATCGAGTGCCACGGTTGTGCTTTGTGCTAAGGGCTATGAAGGAAAGAGAATGGTGGGTGGTGGGTTGACTTTGGGTTGGATGGCTGGAAAAGCTTATCTAAGGAGACGGCCTTCAGCCTGAGACTGGAGCGTGAGAAGGAGCCACCCCTGTGGGCATCTGGGGAAGGACATGTTGGTGGAAGAGACAGAGAAGTGTGTTCAGGAAGCTGGGAGAGGGCGCTGGGCACTTGGACGGGATGCGGTGTGGCTGCGGGATTAGGCGAGGCCAGACTGGGGGGCCAGGCCTTGAACATCACAGTAAGTGCCGTGGGATTTTTTTTTTTTTTTTTTTTTTTTTTTGCAGGTACAAAGGGAAGCCCCTGGGGGTTAAGCCAAAGGAGTGGCCTGGTCTGACCTAGACAGACATATGTTTATCTTAGATGGGACAATTGGTATGGCAAGGACAGTTGTCTAATAATACAGTGAGCTCCCGGCCCTGCAGGCGTTTCAGTGGGATGTGGTGAACACTGGCCAGGCATGTTTTGTCCCTGAAAGTGGCTGGGGCTCTCCTGAGGACCACGCTGTCCCCACAAACACACACACACTGCTGGGTTCCCGGGACGGGAAAGCTGGCCAGGGGTCACAAAGCCAACGCCTATGTAGGCGAAGTGGGTGATGATGTGGCCAGATGAGAATGCCCGTGTGGCACTGTGGGGCCAGGGGGGACTGGGGCAACCTTCGGGTCTCTTCTGCTGGTGGCCCTGTGGGAAGGTGGGCTGGTGGCACCACATCTCCAGCTTGCACAAGAGCACTCAGAGGTTGGGATTTTATTTTATTTTATTTTATTTATTTATTTATTTTTGAGTTGGAGTCTCACCTCTGTCACCCAGGTTGGAGTTCAGTGGCACAATCTTGGCTCACTGCAACCTCTGCCTCCCAGGTTCAAGTGATTCTCCTGCTTCAGCCTCCTAGGTAGCTGGGATTATAGGTGCCTGCTACCACACCCAGCTAGTTTTTGTTTTGTTTTGTTTTGTTTCAAGAGGGAGTTTTGCTCTTGTTGCCCAGGCTGGAGTGCAATGGCGTGATCTCAGCTCACTGCAACCTCTGCCTCTCGGGTTCTAGTGATTCTCCTATCTGAGCCTCCTGAGTAGCTGGGACTATAGGCGTGCGCCACCATGCCTGGCTAAGTTTTGTATTTTTAGTAGAGATGGGGTTTCACCATATTGGCCAGGCTGGGATTCTTTCTGGGGAACAAACAAGCAAACTTGCCTGACACGTAGGCTTGTCTGGGATTTGGACTTTTTAGTCCTCATGACTCAGTTCACTGGCCTGGCTCCTTGTGGTACTTCCAAGGTCCTCTCATTAAAAGTCATGAATAGGCTGGGTGTGGAGGCTCATGCCTGTAATCCCAGCACTTTGGGAGGCCAAAGCCAGCAGATCACTTGAGGTCAGGAGTTCGAGACAAGCCTGGTCAACATGGCAAAACGCCATTGCCACTAAAAATACAAAAAGGAGCCGGATGTGGTGGTGCACACCTGTAATCCCAGTTACTCGGGAGGCTGAGGCAGGAGAGTCGCTTGAACCTGGGAGGCGGAGTGTGAGAATCAAACTCACTGGTCCCTACCCGAAGAATGGACTCAGAGACTCGGAGAACAGTGAAAGTGAGACTTTGACTGATGGTTTTGCAAGACTGGATGTCTGATGGGCAGGCACACCCAGCACAGCCACAACAAACCATTTATCCCCTAGTGCGCAGGTCCCTCCCCCAGTTCCTCATAGGCTGAGTACTATAGGGTCACAATCTTCCTGGACGTCGCCTATTGATTGTTGAGTTAGGGTTTAGATATTTTATTTTTAGGGTTGTCCTGCTTCATTTTGTTGCAACCCACAGTGCATTGCAATCCTGGTCAGCTCAGGGGCTCTTCACGTGTTTGACTTATGACCTAAGTAGGTGAGCAAGCTGATAAGAACAGACAAAACGAGCTATTTTGCAGGCTAGTAAACTTTAATCTTAGACTAAACTTCTTTGGCTTGGATGGGGGCAACTAAGGGGGGTGTGGACAGGGGAGCCCAACAAGTAGGCATCGGCGATCCAAGCAAGGGCCTAGTATATTTTATTTCTTCTGTAGTTTGCTGATAAAAAAATTCAAGGCACTTTGTCTTGGAAATGGACCACTGTATACATTATTTCCCTCATGGAGGCTTCAGGGAGCCGAGATCATGCCGCTGCACTCCAGCCTGGGTGACAGAGTGAGACCCTGCCTGGAAAACAAACAAACAAACAAACAAACAAACAAAAGACCCTACACTTAGGCATATTTTAACTACATAAAAGCAGAGATCAAGAGAAATAACTTTTCTTGAGTGGATGCTGCTGATTGCTTTGGAGGTTGCAGGCCAGAGGTGCTGATCAGGATCTGAAGCTTTTTAAGCTTGGTCTCAATCTCATCTTCATGAAACCAAAACATGTATTAAAAAACCAAGGTGAGCCTTGAGGGGTGAGACGGGGATGGCTGCTCGAGTGGCCACTCAGCCGCTTCATTCTGGCTGGGGGCCAAGCCACCAGATCCACTCTTTTTTTTTTTTTTTGAGACAGAGTCTCGCTCTGTCGCCCAGGCTGGAGTGCAGTGGCCGGATCTCAGCTCACTGCAAGCTCCGCCTCCCGGGTTCACACCATTCTCCTGCCTCAGCCTCCTGAGTAGCTGGGACTACAGGCGCCCGCCACCTCGCCCGGCTAATTTTTTGTATTTTTAGTAGAGACGGGGTTTCACCGTGTTAGCCAGGATGGTCTCGATCTCCTGACCTCGTGATCCGCCCGCCTCGGCCTCCCAAAGTGCTGGGATTACAGGCTTGAGCCACCGCGCCCGGCCGCCAGACCCACTCTTAAGCTGCAGCGGGTCCAGACCACAGCTCCCCACTCCGAAGACGAGGATGCAAGGAGCAGGTAATTCTAAGTAGTTCAATTCATTTCTGCTGGTACCTGAAGTTGTGATTGATGAGAAGTCTCTGTCAAGTTCACCCAATTCTGCTCTTAAGATTCAAGGACTTGAGAGTGGGTGGGATGGAGGGGCCATGGACAGGAAACTTATTGATGGAGGGTGGAGGTCACTGTTTTTCCACACTTGGGGATGCCAGGGGCCCAGACAGCCCAGGCCACATGGTCTATGCCTTGAGGTCTGCACTGCCTGGGAGCCGTGCCCTGGACTCTCCTGACCCCAGGCCCTGCTCATGCCTCCTCCTTCAGGAAGCCAGTCTCACTTCCTCCATTCACAGGAATGACTGTGAATTGAGACCTGCTGCAGGGAGTCTGTGCAGAATGGGATTTGACCATGTTACAAACCATGCCTTCTGTGGGTTGCTCCTGCTCACGTGTCGATGTCTGCAAAAGGCCCAGGTTACAGTCACACACAGAGGTCTGGACTGGTGACCCAAAGAACTAACGTGCCTAGAGAGGACATCAAAGGCAGAGCTCTGCTTGCAGTGGGGATGGAACAGGGCCCCTTCCTGAGCTGTGCTGCTCTCCAACCTGCCCTCACCAAGGAGGCAGCTCGCTCTGCAGAACTGAGGGTGCCTTTTACAAGGCGATGTGGC
Organism: Piliocolobus tephrosceles; assembly: GCF_002776525.5. Lineage (NCBI taxonomy): Eukaryota > Metazoa > Chordata > Mammalia > Primates > Cercopithecidae > Piliocolobus > Piliocolobus tephrosceles. The sequence goes on from NC_045434.1 coordinate 216,201,035, forward strand.
TCCACTTGCCCACTGGGCCCTCTCACCTGAGTCCTCTAAGATCCCTGGGTGGCCAAGGATGGAACTTGTATTTGCATTTTCCTTGGAAGGAGTGGAGGGAAGAGTTCCACCCAAGGTCATGGGAACTTCATGCTTCCCCTGAGGCTCCAGTCCTTGCCGTTGCCTCAAGGAAGGAGTTTCTACTGGTTAAGAGCCTGGGCCTTGGAGTCCAGGGTCTTCTCATGCTGAGCAAGCTACTGCCCCACTATGGTGTTGAGCAAGCTACTGCTCCACTATGACCCTCAGTGTCGTTTTCTGTATGATGGGAACAGTAATATACCGTAGGGCTCTGGGGAGTAAAGTATCTATAGCAAATATCTAAGTAAATTTGCTATCATAGTTCCTGGGAGTGGTAAGTGCTAGATAAACAGGCCATTATAACTGCTTGAGAAACTCAGTTATCATGTGGGGTCACTCTGCCTCTTGGGTTTTGGAGAACATTTACCCCTCCTGCTTCCTGCCCCCTCCAAAGGGTGCCTCAAAGTCACGGGGGCTCTCGTTTCTGCCACCGGCCCCCAGCGCTGGCTCTGCTTTCCTGCTTTGCTGGATCTTACTGCTTAGAGTCTTGCAGCCCCTCTTCCACCTCCACACTAGCGTCAACCCAAGCATGAAGAGCTCCCACCTCTGGCCCGGGCAAGCCGCCGTTTTCAGAGCGCGGTTTACTGCGGATATCACCCTGAACACACCTGGATCTCATCAGAACACAGTTTAATCCTCCCCACTGCCCGGGAAGTGTGTGCGTTTCTTATCACCCCCATTTACAGATGAGGAAACTGAGGCACAGAGATGCTAACATTCAGCGAGGAGGGGGTCGAGCTGGGATGCCAACATTAGCTGGCTGCTTTCTAACTTACTCTCCGCCACTGCACTTCGTTGCTGCAGAGAACATACATCTGCTCCAGTCCTTTGTGTGTGTGGCAGGCGTTCCAGACGCATAGCTTCAAATGAGTGATATTCCCCAGGCTAAAGGCACAAGGGCTGCCCCCCGTGGCTTGCTCGTCTCCTCCAGACCAGCTCTCTCCATTTCCCGGGCCTTCCCCTGCACCTTCCTGGGACCCTCAGGTCGCCCCACAGGATTCTCACTGGGTAGGTTCGCTTGGTTCCATTAGTGTCCCCTGCTGAGTGGCAGGACCGTCCCCTCCAGGCCCCGGTTCCAACAATCCAGAAGACGGAAGAGGCCACAAGACACTGGCCACTTCCTTTCTCTCTTTCCTGCCAATATCCGTGTAGGGATTTTGGTTTTTCTTACTAACTGTGGCAGGAAGAATTATGAGAAGTTCCTGTAGGGGGCTGAATGGTGGCCTCTCCAAAGATATATCCGTGTGCTGTGAGTGTTACCTTAACTGGGAAAAGAGTCTTTGCAGATGTAAGTAGGTGAAGGGTCTTGAGCTAGCATGAGCCTGGATTATCCAGGTGGGCTGTAAACCCAGTGCCAGGTGTCCTCATAAGAGGCACACAGAGGAGAGACAGGTGGAGAAGAGGGGGAGGCCACGTGAAGATGGGGGCAGAGACTGGAGTGATGTGGTCACAAGCCAAGGAGTGCTTGGGGCCACAAGAAGGTGGGAGAGGCCAGGAACTCCAGAGCACATGGGACCCTGCTGATACCTTCATCTCAGACTTCTGGCTTTTGGAACTGTGAGAGAATAAATTTCTGCTGTTTTAAGCTTTCAAACACGTTTCCAAGTTAGTGGTATTATAATTTTCTGTTCAATTGATATAGCCCCATATTAATTTGCTACGGCTTCTGTAACAAATTACCACAACCTTACTGGCTTAAAACAGCACAGACTTGTTATCTTACAGTTCTGGAGGTCAGAAGTCTCAGAAGGGCCTCACTGGGCTAAAATCAAGGTGCTACAGGCTGGTTCCTTCTGGAGGCTCCAGGAGAGAATCTGTTCCCTGACTTTTTGTCAACTTCTAGAGGTCACTTTCATCCCTTGACTCCTGGCCCCTTCCTCCATCTTCAAAGCCAGCCATGCAGCATCTCTTTGACCCTGTTCCCATAGCCACATGTCCCTCAGACCATGGCCAGGAAAGAGTCCCTGCTTTTAAGAATTCATAGGATTACTTTGGGCCCTCGTGGATAATCTGAGATCATCTCCCACTTGGAATTTCTTGACTCTAATTATGTCTGCAAAGCCCCTTTTTCTCTGTAAGGTCACATGCTCACGAGATTAGAATGTGGATTTCTTTGGGGGTCATTGTTCTAGCTTCCAGAGCCCACAGTATTCCCACCCCTGTTGTATCATCCCTCAGCTTGACCGTGTGCAGAACTAGGAATAAGGTAAATTTCATTTTTGTGATAGATTTTATGTCACTTATAGGACAAAGGTGAAGGGATCTTAAAGATACAATGAAAGTCCCAAATCAGTTGACCTCCAGTCAACCAAAAGGGAGATCATCCTTGGTGGGGATGACCTCATCAGGTGAACCCTTGTATTAGTCCATTTTCATGCTGCTAATAAAGACATACCCAAAACTGGGTAATTTATAAAGGAAAGAGGTTTAACTGACTCACAGTTCAGCATGGCAGAAGAGGTCTCAGGAAACTTACAGTCATGGCAGAAGGGGAAGCAGATACATCCTTCACATGGTGGCAGCAAGGAAAAGTGCTGAGCAAAAGGAGGAAAATCTCCTTACAAAACCATCAGATCTCATGAGAACTCACTATCGCAAGAACAGCATGAGGGTCACCACCCCCAAGATGCAGTTGCCTCCCACTGGGTCCTCTCTCAACACATGGGGATTATGGGAACTACAATTCGAGATGAGATTTGGGTGGGGACACAGTCAAGCCATGTAAACCCTAAAAAAGGGACAAGGGTCTCCTTGAAGTCAGAGGTTCAAAGCACGAGAGAGATTCTCCTTCTGAGAAGAAGCCAACTTCCATATTGTGAGGAGGCCAGGTACCCAGGAGCTGAGGGGGGCCTGTGGGAGCTAAAGACCTCAGTCCTCCAAGCACATCCTGCCAACAAGCTTAACGGGGTCAGAAGAGGGCTCTGAGTTTTGCATGAGAAGGCAGTGGCTGCTGACTTAGTTTCAGCCTGTGGGATCCCGAGCAGAGGACCCGACTTCGCCATGCCCAGACTCCCAAACTGTGGATGCTCTGAGAGGATGAATCTCTGTTGTTTGAAGTCGCTAAATTTTTATTAATTTGTTATGCAGCGAGAGCAAAGGAATATAGTGATATAAATTATGCTGTCTCATTTAGAAGTTAGATGTATGTAGCTATAGTCAGTTTAGGTTTTAAATAATTTCTTCTCTCTGCTTTTTAAACTTTAAAGTCTTATTCTTAAAGGGCCGAACCTGTGTTCCTGAATCCTAGCTCTGGGCTGTCTGTACTCCTCAGGGCCTCCTCCTCCCATGTGCGGATCTTGTGGCTTCAAAGACTTTTGTCAGGTTCTGGGGCAGCCCACGTTTGACTTCCACTCATGCCCCTTCCAGAAGGCTCTTCAGCAGATTTGGATTTAGGTTCTGTTTGACTTTCAGAAGGCTGCAAAGTTAACCACTTCTAATATAAAAAAATTTTACGTTGAGAAATTGTGCAGGCTTTTTTTTTTTTTTTTTTTGACGCAGGCTTGCTCTGTCGCCCAGGCTGGATGGAGTGCATTGGCGTGATCTTGGCTCACTGCAACCTCTGCCTCCCGGGTTCAAGCAATTCTCCTGCCTCAGCCTCCCCAGTATCTGGGATCACAGGCATGTCCCACCATGCCTGGCTAATTTTTGTATTTTTAGTAGAGACGAAGTTTTGCTGGTCTCGAACTCCTGAGCTCAGGTGATCTGCCCACCTTGGCCTCTCCGAGTGCTGGGATTACAGGCGTGAGCCATCGCGCCTGGCCCTGACAAGTAATAATTGTGCAGTTTTTAAAGGTAAAGTCAGACTTTCCTCACTGAAGCCTGGCTGTGAGCCCGGGGCCCAGTCATCCCCCAGTCTGGTCGCTTTTCCCCAGCTGGTCGGGGAGAGAGGACTCACCTCACCTAGTGGGTAAATCCTTGTCCTCCTGAAAAAGGATCAGAGGTGTGGCCCAGTCTATTACATGGCCACGACTCTGCGAGGTGCAACCGGACTCACATATGGATTCTTTTAAGATCAGAGCTGTCCACGATCAGACACAAAATCTTCCCCCACCGTGAGCAACTCTCTGAATTGCCCCATCACAGCCAGAACAAGGGGCTGAAGGAAACGACTCCACAAAAACCTCATTTGACAAGTTGCTGAAAATAAAAAATAAGCCTCGGTCTGGGAAATGACAAAGACCTCAAACAGTCGTTGTCAGGATATAATAAAGCTGAGATGGATGACGTCGCAGCGAAATTTGGGTGCGTGTCCCCGGCGCAGCACGCGAGGCGGCCTTGGGCCCATCCATCTCTCTTTCCCGGTTCCTGAAGACAGAGCATGAAAAATGGCCAGGGAGAGAATGAGTAAACATCACATCCTTCATTTCCCGAGAGCGCAGGGCTCTGGCTCGCTCTGACGCAGACCCAGATGAAGACAGGTGACCTGGTGAGGGACAGGCAGAGGAGCTGCCCACACCCTTAGCTCCTCTGTGGAGCCCCAGAGGTTTCTGGGAGAAATGGCAAGAACAGATTCTGGGCCTGTGTGATGGACTTCAGTTTCGTAGCAGTGGTGCGTTGGAGCTGTCTTCGCCCACTGTGGTGTCTCCTGACAGCTGATACTCTCCCCTCTGGAGCGTCCTCGGCCCTGTGCACCCTGAGTAGCTGTCTGTTTTCTGGCCCGTTTAGCCCCACTGGGCTTCAAGTCTCTAGAGCAGTAAACTTATTTCATCTCCAGCCCTAATGCCCAGGAGAGCCACTGGCATATAGTAAGTTCTTAAGAAATGATTGTTTAACAAAGGAGGTGACTGCAGGAGGGACAATGGGGATTGTTTATTCAGGCCCTGAAATGCACGTGTGTGGGGGGTGCAGCATGCATAGCAAAAGTGACCATTTCAGCCACATTACAGTGTACAGTCCTGTGGCATTTGGGACACTCGCATGGTTGTGCAGCCATCACCACCATCTGCTAAATTTTGGATATGTGTCCCCGTCCAAGTCTCATGTGGAAATGTAATCTCCGGTGGAGGTGGGGCCTGGTGGGAGGTGTGTTGGTCATGAGGGCGGATCCCTCATGGCTTGGTGCTGTCCTTGCAATAGCGAGTGAGCGTTTGGGAGATCTGGGGCATCCCGATGACATGTGGGGCACCCCCTGATTCCCCGCCTTGCTCCTGCTCTGGCCCTGTGACGTGCAAGCTCCTGCTTCACCCTCCACCATGAGTCAAAGCTTCCTGAGGCTTCCCCAGAAGCAGATGCTACTATATTTCCTGTACAGCTTGCAGAACCATGACCCAGTTAAGTCTCTTTTCTTATAAATTATCCAGTCTCAGGGGTTTCTTCACAGTAATAATGCAAGCGTGGCCTAATCCACCATCCAACTCCAGAACTTTTCTTAACTTCCGAAACGGAAACTCTGTCCCCCTTAAATACTCACTCCCTATTTTCCCCTTCCCCAACCCCAGCAACTTGGAATCTACTTTTGTTTCTGTGAACTTGGTGATGCTCGGGACCTCGTAGAAGTGGAATCATACGGTCTTTGTCCTTTTGTGTCTGGCATGTTTCATTTAGCGGGATGTCTTCAACGTTCATCCACGCTAAAGCATGTGTTGGAATTCCCTTCCTCTCTGAGGCCAAGGAGTATTCGGTCATGGGTTGAAATGCACCGTGTGAGCTGTCTGAATGGGATGAGAAGGTGGGGGCGTCGCTGAGCTCAGGGGTATTCTGAGCAGGTGGGGCTTTGCACAGAGCTCGCCTAGGTTCGAATTCTGCCCTTCCTTTTGTTTCGGCAAATCGTGGTGCTCTCTGAGACCTGAGAAATGGGAGCAGAGGCTGGTACACCTCCTGGTGCCACTGTGAAGATCTGACAATGGCTGCAGAGCAGACTAAAGGGAGCTATTTTTGCCATGAAAGGAGGGAAAGCTGGGATTGGCCATTTTGGACTTTGTTGATACGAAGAACGGAAGGCCCCTGAAGCGGGACCCGCTGTTGTATTTCCAGCTGCAGGCGGACTTCCAGCTCCAACTAGAGCCCCTGGTGTCTGTCCTTCTCCACCTCTGTGCTCCCCACAGCACTGCTGGGATCGGCTCCTGTGGACCCCCCTCAGTGTCCGGTGAATGTCCCGGGTCTGCCTGTTTCTCATCGGGGGCCAGACAGTGGCAACTCTTAGTGACAGGGCGTTTGGGCTAAATTAAAACCAGTGACCTGCAAATGAAGGGCCCCAAATCCCATTATCTGCTCCACAGCCATCTCGCCCTCTCTCTCTTCTCTCCCTTTTAGGTTGGGGCCTGTCAACAGCCATTAGGGCCGCTTGGTTATGAATCTGTCACTTGGCTGGAAACGCGGCTTCATTTTCAGCAGACTGAATTTGTCTCCGCATTTGTGCAAGTTATTTTTTTTTAAAGTAATTGCCCGTTTTACCCCCATTCTTCTTGTCTGTGTTGTGAATGTTCTTATTTAAAGTGGAACCGGGGAGCTATTGTTAGCCGAGGGATAGATCAAGGGACCATACAAATGTGTCAAAATGTGCCATGACAAATCTAGGTTATTTTTCTGCAAAGATATTTTGCAGGCCTGGATTGAAAGTCAAACGGAGCTTCAAAGTGTACCACGTTCAAAGTGTTTTCATGGTCTTTGATGAGAGGCGGTGCATTCATCCGATCCGACGGGCGGCTTGGCATTGGGTGATGGGGGCTGGCATGCAGACGGGCCTCTGTGGAGTCCAGGCTGCTTCCCTGGGGAGGGTGAGAGCCACCATGGGTACAGACCAGGGGGTAGGGAAAAAGCAGGCGTGCTTTGACAAGTCAGAGCCAATTGTGATGAGGGGGTGGCCCAGGACACAGAGATGCTGGGCTGCAGACCGGCTCTGTGGCTGTGCCTCTGCCTGACTTTGGGCAAATGCCCTTCCTTCCTAGGCCTCAGTCCACATCTGTGAAATGGGTGGCCTGGGTTTCATGAGTGCTGGAATCTAGCAGACTCTAGACTTCTCTGTTTCCCGGCGAGGCTCCGGGGGCTGGTGAGGTGCAGGTGGCTCTGTGACCCCTGCTCTCCAGTCTGGATCTTTATTCCAAGACTGCTTCTTTCTGCAGGAAAAACTGGGCTTCCTGTTGGAGACTTGGTCCTCGAGGAGGCCTTTAGGGAGGTGCATGGGCCCGTGGACGGGCTGGGGTTCTCTGGGTGCCTCTCCCATTGCAAGGGTCCTGGGCCTGGGGCTGTGTGCTGGGTGTAGCTCCTAGAGGGTTTTCAAACAAACATATATTTTGAATCATTCTGTGTTTAAATTTATTTATTTATTATTTATTTATTTTTGTTTTTGTTGTTTTTTGAGATGTGAGTCTCACCCTGTTGCCCAGGCTGGAGCATTTCGATCTCAGCTCTCTGCAACCTCCACCTCCCAGGTTCAAATGATTTCCTGCCTCAGCTTCCTGAGTAGGGATTATAGGTGCCTGCCACCATGCCCAGCTAATTTTTGTATTTTTAGTAGAGACAGACGGGGTTTCACCATATTGGCCAGGCGGGTCTTGAACTCCTGACCTCAGGTGATCCACCTACCTCGGCCTCTCAAAGTGCTGGGATTACAGGTGTGAGCCACTGTGCCCAGCCTGTGTTCAAATTTAAAAGTAACTTTCTAACTTTAAAAAATTAAGTCAAAGTCTTTCTTTCTTTTGAAAAACAGGCTGGTGTGGCCACACTAGACCTGTATTCCTCCATGTTTCCAATCACCTGGATCTGAGAAGCGGCTGGCCTCTTGCTTTTTTTTTTTTTTTGGCGGAGGGATAGGATCTTGCTCTGTCACCCAGGTTGAACTGCAGTGGCATGATCATAGCTCATTGTAGCTTCAAACTTCTGGGCTTAAGCCACCCTCCCACCTCAACCTCTTGAGTAGCTAGGACTATAGGTATGCACTGCCATGTGGCTAATGTTTTAATTAAATTTTTTTTAAGAGACAGAGTCTCACTATGTTGCCCTGGCTGGTCTAGAACTTCTGGCCTCAAGCCATTCTCCCGCCTTGGCCTCCCAGAGTGCTGAAGTCACAGGCATGAGCCACCCAGCCTAGCTGATCTCTTTCAAGAGGGCATGCGCTCAGGTTTGCCACAATCACTAGTGCTACCTATAGCACCCCCAACGGTGAGCCCACGTCTGTTGCTGTTTTTCACTAACCCTGGGCTGTTTGTCTGACTCTGTGGGCATTTGAGTTTTCAGGCCTGTGTGGTGGAGTGTGGTTAAGGTTGGTCACCCTGGAGTCCAATGACCTGAGTCTAGACTCTAGTTCTACTAACAGCCAGTCAGGGGACTGTGGGCCGGCCAGTAGGTCTTCATGTGTGCAATGGCTACAATGCTTTCAACCCTAGAGAGTTACAGGGAGCATTAGCAAGATAATAATTCATGTGAAGAAGTAGGGTTAGTCTGCCTGTCACATGGTAATAGTAATATTGCTATGTATTATAATGATAGCAACATTATATACACAATAACAATATAACATATAATAATTGTAATACAACAACAACAGCCAGCATGAGTAGTGTGTTTCCTAGGTAGGCACTGTTCTAAGTGTTGACACATGGCAATGCATCGAATCCTTATAACATACTGTTGATGCAGAGCCTATTATTGGCATCATCTCCCCATTTTACAGATGATGAAACTGAGGCCCAGAGAGGTTGAGATGCCTGACTATCATCCACTAGAAAGTGGCAGAGCTGGGATTTGAATGCAGGCTGTCTGGCACTCAGCTGTGTGCCTTCAGTACACCACCAGGTCAACATTTGCTGCAGGTCTAAGGCTTGATGCCATCCCCAGGGAGAAGCCAAGCTCAGCCTTCCTGCAGCTTTAGTGAGTCTTGGATGTTGGTCTCTCTGGACAATCTTGAATGAGCTGGGACTGAGTGGAGTGTGGGGGCTTGTAAAGCAGCAGAAACTTGGGGATGCTTGGAGAAGCCTGCTGAGACCCTGAGTAACTTTGATCTTCTGCAGAAGCCCTGGCTCTTGTTCCCACTGGCCCCCACACAGGGCCATCTGGTCTCTGTTCCAGCCAGGCCCCCCAGCCCCTGACAGTATCCTCAATGATAACACAACCAGGTGATGGCTGTTGTCTATGGGAACTTCCAGCAGGATGCACCGATTGTGATCCTTGGATTTCCAACCTGCTGTTGCAACTTCCTGTCAGAGCTCCTCTCGCCAGGAACAAAGCGGCAGCCGTCCGCTGGCGAGCTGGGCTAATCCTGTTAAACAATTCACAGATCTGACGCCAGGCACGCTTTTTGAAACCTGAGGGTACGTACTAGAAGTCGAGTGCGAGTCTCGCGTTGCTTTCAGAGGCTTGCTGCACCCCCAGGGCTGAAGGGGTGGTGAGAGAGCTGGGCAGACAGCAGAGCTTGCGTGCAACTTCACTGGCTGGATTCCTGCTCACTGTGAGCGAGCACTTCTGCTTTCCCCACTGAAGTGTAGAAAAGAGACAGCACATGAAAGGGAGAGGTTGCCCCTCGCCTCTCAGCCGAGGCCCCTTCCTCCCAAGCTCGCACAGAGATAGCCCTGCAAATTCTGGTCACTCTGCCCAAGGCCAGCTGGAAAGAAGAGGAGTCTGGGCCAGGTCCCTGAGTGCCTGGGGAGGTGTGGCCCAGTGTTTAGACAGGCAATCGGGGCTGAACTGAGCTGGACCAGAGCCTTCTCTGTGGCTTTGGGCCGGGGCCTTGCCTTGCTGGCCTCAGTTTCTTCATCTGTTGAATGGGATGGTAGTTGTGCTGATCTCCTGGGACGGTGAGGAGGTCTGGAGTGTCAGGTGTCCCCCAGCAAAAGCATGGTGCCTCAGGGTGGGCAGGTAGAAAAGTGAGGGAGCAGCAGAGGTGTCTAGTTCATCATCCCAGGTAATACTGGCTCTTAACTCGGAGGAGTAGGGCTCCGTGGGGGCTCTTAGAAAGGGGCACTCAACAGAGACGTGAAATTCTAACTAAATGACCAGGGGTGTGTGAGCCTTGTGCAGCCTAAGAGCCCCCAGAATATGCTGGAGATCCTTTTGTTTTTTTTTTTTTTTTGAGACAGAGTCTTGCTCTGTCAACCAGGCTGTGGTGCAGTGGTGTGATCTCAGCTCACTGCAACCTCTGCCTCCTGGGTTCAAGTGATTCTCCTGCCTCAGCCTCCCAAGTAGCTGGGATTGCAGCTACTCAAATTTTTGTATTTTTAGTAGAGACAGGGGTTTTGCCATGTTGGCCAGGCTGGTATTGAACTCCTGACCTCAAGTGATCCACCTGTCTCACCCTCTCACAGTGCTGGGACTATAAGCACATGCCACCATGTCTGGCTAATTTTAGTATTTTTAGTAGAGATGGGGTTTTACCATGTTGGCCAGGCTGTTCTTGAACTTTCAGCCTCAAGTGATCTGCCCACCTCAGCCTCCCAAAGTGCTGGGATTACCGGTGTAAGCCACTGCGCCCGGCCCTGGAGATCTTGTGGGTGCCCAGGGAGACATCCTGACACCCTCAGTCCTACCTGTCAAATGTCCCAGTCATGGAGCCAGAGCCTCCCCTATTCGGCCCTCCCTTTTCAGGCAAGGTTTTGATTGTTGTTCAAGCACATCCTATGCTCTATGAATTCTGATTCTCATAACAGCCGTAAGGGGGAAATATTCTTATTATTCCTGCTTTCAGATGAGAAGACAGAGACTGAGAGGGTACAGAATCTGCTCAGGGTGATTCCTGTGGCTGGGAAGGCTCAGAGCTGGGAGATGGCACTAGCAATACCCCTCAGAGCCCACATCTGTGAACACCACAGAACCCTGCCTGCCGGGCCCAGCCAGCCTGGCCGCATGTCCCAGGCATTAAATCAGTGTCTGTTGAGTTAAAGTTCTCCTGGCTGTTGGGAGCTAACTCCACTCCTCTCCCTTTGGAGCTTTTGTCTCTCACTGGCTGTGCCTGAAGCCTTTGCCTCTGGTTCCTGGGAGGTGTGGGGTTCTCCTGTGGCTGCAGACACTGGATACCTCAGCGTGGCATGACATAGTGGGACTGGACGTTTCACAGCCAAGCCCTGATGCTTCAGTCATGTTGCCTCTCTGGGCATTTAAACTCATTCTCAGAACAATTTCTATGAAGCTTTCGAAAGTTGGAAACAGGCTGGACCACCATAAAATTAGTTCAGGCAGAAAACATTTTGTAGAGAGCCTCAGACTTCTCTTTCCCCGTTAGAAGCGATTTTCTTGTTTGAGGGGAAGAGAGAGGCTTGGAACATCCAGGTCAGCCTGTTCTTTGGGAAGTTTTACAAAAGGCCAGAGGCATGTTCTGAAGAAAGCAACCAAGTTGCAAGTCTTGTCTCCATGTGGTGAACTCTGAGCCACTTGGAGAAGATCAGGGGCCGCTGCATTTGTTCCTTGGCCGGGAAAGGCTCAAAGCCAAGGCCAGCAAAAGTGATCTCATCTCTAAAAATGTCCTTCAGAATCAGGATGGAGCTGCGTCAGGCAGTGGGAGGCAGATGAAGGGCTGGTGACCACTTTGTGGGGGGCCCACTCGCCTTTGCTTCCATCCAGCCTGGGGTCCCCTCCTCCTCTTAACCCGTCCGTGGGGAGGGCCAGGAGGCAGAGCTGGTCAGTGGCCAGGGTGGTGGGTTGGGGGGTGAGGGCTTTCTTGTAGCTGATGCCAAACCCTTGTTCCTTTGCCTGGTCTCGTCTGCCACCGAGCCCCGTGTGTCTGTCCCTGAAGGCAGTCTCAGTGCTGGGGTTTGAAGGGAGTTTCCCCTCAAGATGAAACCCTGTCTCTTGGCCTTGTCTTCCATCCATTGAGCCTGCTTGGATGCAGTAAATCAATGAACGACCCTAGTGTTTGCTGTCCCGGGTGAGCCGGCAACCATGGGTCGTGGTTTCTGGGGAGGACCAGGTGCTCTGAACAGGGAGCCCTGGGCCTCCACCCCATCTTGGTTTGGGTTTCCCAAGAGCTGACATTGAGACAAGGCTGTGAGCATGAACACTGATGTGGAAGCCGATTCCAGGAGGCGTCTACGGGAACAGGGGCATGAGACAAGGCCTGGAAGGAGATGATGAATGATGTGATAAGTTGAGGCCATCAGGGCTCAGTCCCTCTGGGGACCAGAGCAGCGCAGTGTAGAGCAGTGTCCTGAAGCCCCAGGGACCAGTGCAGATTCTGGTCTTGCAGGTCTGGGGTGGCCTGAGTTCTACATTTTTAACAACCCCTGGGGCAATGCAGGTGCTGTTGGTCTGAGGTCCACACTGACTGGAACACACCTCAGAAGTACTGCGCTGTTGGGGTTGAAATGGGTCCCCTGAAACATATGCTGAAGTCCTCACACTCAGTGCCTGGGAATGGGACCTCATTTGGAAATAGAGTCTTTGCAGATGTGATCCAGTTAAGACAAGGGCTTACTAGGTTCGGGTGGGCCCTGATCCAATGACTGGTGTCTTTTTAAGAAGAGGAGAGGAGATAGTCATGGAGGGAAGATGGCCGTGTGAAGAAGGCAGAGATTGGAGTGATGTTGCCATAAACTGAGGAGTGCCTGGAGCTGCAGGAGCCCAGAGGAAGCCAGGAAGCATCCTTCTCTAGCGCCTGCAGAGGGAGCCTGGCCAGCCAACACCTTGATTTCTGACTTCTGGCCTCCAGAGCTGCAAGAGACTCAGTTTCTGTTGTTTTCAGCTACCCAGGTTGTGGTGACTTGCTGCGGTAGCCCCCAGAGACCAGGACGCCAGCCCAGGGACGAGGGTGCTGGTCCTGGGGGTGTCAACGCACTGGCACATCCAGTTTGACCCTGGAGTGGGCAGAGGTGTGGGCAGAGGGGGCAGATGTGGGCAGGTGTGGGCAGAGGTGGCAGGTATGGACAGAGGGGACAGGTGTTGGCAGGGAGGCAGGTGCTGGCAGGGGTCACGTGTGGCTACGGGGGGCAGGGGTGGGCAGGTGAGAACCTTTGGGTGGTTTCCCAGAAGGAGTCAGCACTGAGGGGAGAGGGGTGGGCCCTTTGAGCCGCTGCTCCCATCCTGCTTAAGGTGGGCCAGGCCCTCTCCTAGAGAATGAAGGGCTTGGTGTCCTGGTCAGGGCAGTGGATGGGGCAAGGACGGGGATGCTGACAGCTGGGGCCAGGACAGGGCTGAGTTGTTGGAAGGAGGCGCCCCACCCACTTGCCCTGCACATACATGCTGCCCACACCTCCCTGGCTGGTGGGAGGGCTGCCGTGGGAAGGGTTGGGGCAGCAGGGGACCTGGGAGGAGCGGGGGTTTGAACCCAAGGGCCCTGGCTTGACTCCCACCTCCCCTGCTAACTTGCATCTCTGAGCCTCAGTTTCCTGGCAGCACGCGAGTGCAGTGACACAGGCTGTGGGACTGAGGGCCAGGGATGGTGCCCATCTTTGCATAGGACTGGGCCTGGCCTGGGGGAGAGGGCTCATTGGCAGAATGAAGGATGAAGTGGGATAACCTCCTGGGAGCTGGCAGTAGGGCAGAGCCTCTTCCTGAGTTCCCAGCCCAGCACTCTGGGGAAGACAAGCTCCCAGGGATAGCCTGGCAGTCCACGGGGACGCCTCTGCCGCCTCCTGGCCCAGGTAGACTCTGCTTCCTCCAGCTTCCTGTCCCCCTGACATTTCAGCCCCAGATTTCTGGAAGCGCTTTTGAGAGGCAGATGTTTGCCAGTCTGCCTGTGCTATTGATTTAGGTCTTAGTGAGGCTCGCCTTTACACTGATTAATATTTGATTTACACCCTGAGTTTGTCCTGTTTCTGATCTCTTTCGAACTCATTAAATCTTCTTTAGTGGAACCTCTAACTTTATCCTTTGGAACTTACCTCCAGAGGCAGCTCCTGACTCCCTTCGTTGGCTTCTGACCCATTTATTTGCTGTTTGAAGAAAGAAGCACACATTTGGCTGGAAGTCGTCCTGGAAGGCTGCTGCCAGAGGGTGGTGTGGCTTGTTAAATGGCACAGCTGCCCCGCCACGCCACCGTGGGAGCTGCTTCCTCTAATTGAATGTACTTGTGCTGAAAGAGTCAGGTCCCGTTGCCAGAGGTTGGGCAGACTTTAGCCTGCAGACAGCTGTTTCCAGGGTGGGTAATGGTCAGGGGTCTTGGGCTCTCAGGGCTGGCAGAGGTCTCAATGAGCAGCTGAGCCAGTAGTGAGCCCACTTTGCGCTGGTCGTAGGCAGGAGCGTGGTTAGAAATGTTAGCCCCTCAGGCAAGACTGAGAATGATGACAGAGCTGACTTCTGGGGAGGAGCGAGCGCATGCTGGGTCCTTCGCCAAGCATATAAAGTGGCAAGTGCTTCCTATTCATTTTCACATCCGACCCACATGGCACTTCTGGGAGGCAGAATTCCCATTTTAGACATGGGAAAACTGAGGCTGCACACCATGCACAGAGGACTCAGCAGCTCAGAGGAAGAGCCCGGATTTGCACCCAGGCGGTCTGAGCCCAGAGGATGCTCTGCTGCCTCTATACAGAGCACTCTTGCTTCTGCCTCCGAGGGTGGAGGCCAGGGTGCTGGGAACCATCCCACAGCACATGAGATGGCCCCACCACGAAGAGCTCTCACCCCCAGGGTGCACGGTGGAGGAACCCTGCCCTAGCGGGACCAGCCCTGACCTTGGATGGCCTGTCTGCACGCTGACAGTCCCACTTGCGGTCTCTAGGAGTCTCCGGATTTGTTAATTCCAGAAGTCTGGATACTGCCAAGCATTGGGTTTATCTGTAGAAGGATGGTAGGTTTTATATCCAAGAGGGACTAAAAGAGGCAGCTTTTGTTGCGGGCAGAATGTGCCGTCTGCCTGCACCGAGACACAGAAATGATGCTGTGCAGTCAGAGGGGACCTCGCATGGGCTGAGTCCATCTATAGGAAACGTCCAGCAGAGACAAATCTGCAGAAACAGGGAGGAGATTAGTAGCCGCCCAGGGGTGACAGTGGGTGTGAGGGGGTTAGGGGTCAACAGTGAAGGCATCGGGAAATGGGCTGAACTCCAGCCCCTGCCTTGCAGCGGCTGCTCGGGCGAGGAAATGCCTCAAGCTGGAATGCAGGAAGCGTCTGCTTCAGCCCAGTTCAGCTTCTGAGTTTTCTCCCTTCTTCTGTGTTCTGCACCTTCTTCTGTGTTCTGCACTTTCTATTACATAGTTTACTTTATATTTTTATGAGGGCATTAGAATGATCAGTGCTTTTTCCCCTTTTTCTGTGTTTTCTGATTTTTGTAATATGCACTTTTATAATACAAAGCGGGGATCTAATGAAAAGTAAATCCCAAACCCTCTCTCCCCTGCAAACAGACAAAGCACAGAAAAAACAGGAGAATAATACTTGACTCCCTACTCCCCAAGCACTGGGTTTAAGAAGCTGGAGGGTGGGCTGCAGGGGCTAGTGGGGACAGAGCAAAGGCCACTGACCCTCTTGCCCTCTTGTTGGGGGAAGCTTTTCTCTCCCTCCTCCAAGCCTCTTCTACAGAAGTGGTCCAGCAGCCACCATAACCTGGAGTGTGGCTGCCCCATCTGGGCCGTCCTGCTTAGTGGGCCTCCCGTTTCCCTCCTCGGGCTGGGCCTTGGCTACCAATTGGCCCAGTCCTCCTGTGAGTGGGGCTGAGGCCACGATTCAGAGCAGGGGGAAGGAGGAAAAAGTGTAGGTTGGTCTGAGTCTGAGCCGTGTCCTCTGGCTCGGCCTTCCCTATGTTTTGTATGTTAGTCTTTGCCTGGGGTGGAGGGTGTGGGTGCGCAGCTGGCCTGGTCTCCCCTTGGCTGTGTGAGGTCCATTTCTGCCCCAGCTGCAAGTGTGGGATGCCTGTGCTGCTTTCTGTTGTCCCTGGACGGAGTGAGAAAGAAAAATCAGGCAGAGTCCAGGGAGTGTATTAGTCCATTCTCAAGCTATTTAGAAATATCCGAGACTGGGTAATTTATAAAGAAAAGAGGTTTAATTGACTCACAGTTCTGCATGGCTGGCGAGGCCTCAGGAAACTTACAATCATGGTGGAAGGTGAAGCAAACACATCCTTCTTTACATGCTAGCAGGAAGGAGAAGTGCCAGGCAAAAGGGGGAAAAAGCCCCTTGCAAAACCATCAGATCTCATGAGAGCTCACTCATTATCACAAGAAGAGCATGGAGATAATCGCCCCCATGATTAAATTACCTCCCACCATATCCCTCCCACAACACGTGGGAATTATGGGAAGTACAATTCAAGATGAGATTTGGGTGGGGACACAGCCAAACCATATCAGGGAGGGAGGGTGTGGGCTGACTTAGCGTAGCGGGAGAAGCTCCTCTGATGAGGTGACATTGAGCACAAAAATTTGTACCCGTTAATGAGAAAAACTCTGAAAAATAAGAATGGTGGGGGATTTTCTCAATTTGACAAAGGTCATCAGCAAAAAACCTGTAGCTAACCTGACACCTAATGGTGGAAGACAATGCTATCCCTGTAAGATCAGGAAGAAGGCAAGGATGTCCACTCACCACTTACTTGACTAAGCGCTAGAAATTCTAACCAGGACTATAAGGTAAGACAAGTAATTAAAAGACATACTGATTGGAAAGGAAGAAATGAAGCTGTCCCTGTTTGCAAATGATATCATCTATGTGAACTATTCCAAGGAATCTACAAAAAATATCCTAGAACTAGTAAATGGGTTCATCAAGTTTGCAGGATACAAAAGAAACATAAAAAAACCAATTGTATTTCGATATACTAGCAATGAATACATGGACACCAAAATTAAAAACACTATGCTATTTACAACTGCTTAAAATGAAATATTTTGCTATAAGTGTAACAGAGTGTGTATAAGATTGTATGTTTATTTAATTTTATTTATTTATTTATTTGAGAAAGGGGCTCTCTCTGTCACCTAGGCTGGAATGCAGTGGTGTGATCGTGGTTCACTGCAGCTTTGACCTCCTGGGCTCAAGGGATCCTCCTACCTCATTCTCCTTAGTAGCTGGGACTACAGGTGCATGCCACTATACCTGGCTAATTTTTAAATTTTTTATAGAGGCAGGGTCTTGCTATGTTGCCCAGGCTGGTCTTGAACTTTTGGCCCCAAGTGATCCTTCCGCCTCAGCCTCCCAAAGTGCTGGGATTACAGGCATGAGCCACCAAGCCCTGCCAGGACTGCATGTTTACTAGTACATAATTCTGATCAAAGAAATAAAAGAAGATCTAAATACATGGAGAAATATATTTTGTTCATTTATCGGAGGGCTCAACATAGTAAAGATGTCATTTTCCCCTAAATTGATGCACTAGTTTTACCCAATTCCTATCAAAATCTCAGCAAGACTTTTTTTCGTAAATATGAGTAAGACTATTCTAAAATTTATTCGGAAAGACAAGAGAACTTGAATAGCTAAAACAAATTCAAAAAAGAAGAATAAAGTGGAAGGAATCAATCTATATGGTTTCAAGGCTTATTATATGGCTGCCATGAACAACACTGTGTTGCAGTGGTGAAGGAAAGACATATAGATCGAGAATCCAGACACAGACTTGCACAAATATGCCCAATGGATTTGATGAAGGTGCAAAAGCAATTAAATGGAGAAAAGACAGCCTTTCAACAAATGGTTCCAGAGCAACTGGCCATTCATAAGGCAAACAAATTGAACCTTGAACAAAATCTCACACCTTATGCAAAAATTAGCTAAAAATGGATCATGAACCTAAACGTAAACTATAAAACTTAGGAAAAAACCTAGGACAAAAGCTTTGAGATATAGGGCCAGGCGAAGAGCTCTTAGACTTCATTCCAAGAAGCATAATCCATATAAGGAAAAATGGACAAGTTGGGATTCATCAAAATAAAAACTTTTGCTCGAGGCTGAAAATACAAATTACAGAGTGGGAAAGAATATTTGCAAACCACATATTTGACAAAGGACTAGTATCTAGAATATATAAAGAACACTCAAAATTCAATAGAAAAAAGCAAGTCATTCAACTAGAACATGGCATGAATGAGTGAAAAGGCATGAACAGACATTTCCCCAAAGAAGATATACGGATGGCACATAAACACATGAAAAGATGTTCAAGTTGGCTATCTACCAGGAGAATGCAAATTAAAATCATAATGAGATATTCTTAAATATCTGTCAGAATGGCTAAAGCAGGGAAAAATTGACTATAACAAAAGCTGGTGAGAAGGTGTCCAAACAGAATTTCTCATACACTGCTGGAGGGAATATAAAATATTATAGCCATTGTAGAAAATATTTTAGTAGTTTCTTAAAAATAAAAGAAGAAACATGCAATTACCATATGACCTGGTGATTGCACTCCTGGGCATTTATCCCAGAGAAATGGATACTTGTGTTCACACAGAAACCTGCATACAAAAGTCTATAGCAGCTTTATTTGTAATAGAAACTGAAAACACCTAGACATCCTTGAACAGTCTGTGGTTTGGCAAACTGTAGCACACCAAAACCATGGAATACTACTCAGCAATAAAACTATTGATGTGTGAGGCAACCCGCATGAATTTCCAGAGAATATCATGGAATGAAGAAAGCCAGCCCCGAAAGGAACAAAGCAAGGATGCCGACTCTCACCCCTTTTATTCAGCTTAGTGCTGGAAATTCTAGCCGGGGCTGTAAAGTAAGAAAAGGAATGAAAAGACATACGGATTGGAAAGAAAGAAATGTAGCTATTCCTGTTTGCAAATGATATCATCTATGTAGAATATTCCAAGGAATCTTAAAAAAAAAGTCTCCTAGAACTAGTAAATGAGTTCAGCAAGGTTGAAGGATACAAAAGAAACATTGTACAAAACATCTGTACAAAAGAAACATGCTGTATGGTTCCATTTATGTAATTGTATTAGTCTGTTTTCACACTGCTATAAACCGGAGAGTGGGTAATTTGTAAAGGAAAGAAGTTTAATTGACTTGTGGTCCCACCCAGCTGGGGAAGCCTCAGTAAACTTACAATCATGGCGGAAGGCAAAGGGGAAGCGAGCACCTTCTTCACAAGTCGGCAGGAGAGAGAAGAGAGCACATGAAGGAGGAACTGTCAAACACTTACAAAACCGTCAGATCTTGTGAGAACTCACTATCACTAGAGCTGCATGGGGGAAACTTTCCACCTCCATGATCCAATCACCTCCTACCAGGTCCCTCCCTCGACATGTGGGGATTATGGGGATTACAATTTGAGATGAGATTTGAGTTGGGACACAGAGCCAAACCATATCAGTAACAAAATTCTAGAAATGGAGAACAAAGCAGCAACTGCCAGGTGTTAAAGAGGGGTTGGCATGGGCGGGAAGTGGGTGTGGCTATGAAAGGGTTGTGGGAGGGACCCTGTGGAGGCAGAATGTTCTGTATCCTGGCTATATCCATGTCAATATCCTGTTTGTAATATTGCACTACAGTTCTGCAAGATGCTACCACTGGGGGAAACTGAGTAAAGGGTCCATGGATCTCTCAATATTATTTCTTACAACTGCACTTGAATCTATAATTATCTTAAAAGTTTAATGAAAGTTACATACAGTTTATGTAACTACATAATAACTTTGTATGCAGCATTAGTGCTTATATATAGTAAGTGCTAAATAAGGATGTGTTGACTCTTCGAAAAGCTATTGGGAGGCACCTCCCACGACTAATATCCCATGCTGGCCAGAGGGAAGAGTCAGCAGGGCAGGGCCCAGCCATAGGGTCCCTGGATGACCCCACTGCAACAAGTCTCCGGGCTTCTTGGAGCATCGAGTTGGTCCTGAGCTCCAGGTGGAAGATCAAGGGAGAGAATGCCCCAAAGGAGATAAATGGGTACTGGGACCCTGGTCTGTTCTCGGGATACCCTGCCTAGTCCTGGGTACTGATAGGGGACTTTGACAATTTTGAGGAAGGAGACTCTGAGGCGTGCACTCCCTGCCAGGTGGGGCCCCGGGCAGAGTCCAACTTGCCTAGGCCAGCGGGTGGCTGCTATGGTCACCTGCAGAAGCACGAGGGATCCTCACCCGACGTGATTCTGATGTCAGGGTTGCTGATGCCCTCGCCCTCTGCCTGACACAGACCCCACGAGGGGTGAGAGTTCCCACGCGGGCAGAAGCTGGTGTGGTTCGAGTCTCCCACCGGCGCCAGGTTTTTGCTACAGCTTGCCCGGGTGCGGGGAGCAATCAAAGTTGTCCGCAAACATCACCAAGTGGAGTCAGACCCTCAGTACAGTGGTCCTGCTAAGGACCCATCTGGTCTCCCCGTTTTGTCTTCTTCCCCTCAGCAGGTTGTGTTATGCTCTGTGTCCTCTAGGGGAGGCCATCCCTGCACCATCCCTGCAGGTTCTGGGGCGAGGCCTGGCTGTGGCGCCCCTTCCTGTCCCTGTGTTCTTTGTGATGATGCCGCTTAGCTGCTGGACTCCAGCACTGGTGCCTCATCCGCCTTCCCCTCACAGCATTTCCTCTGTTGGGCTTCCGGCTGTTCTGTGTCTCCTCCTCCTTTTAGAGCCTGGGAAGCACCCCCCCCCACCCCAAAGCGGCTGGTGGTAGGAAGGGGGAAAGCTTGGGCCTGGGTACCCAGATGTAGTCAAGGACTCCCTGACCTGCTCGGTGCTACGAGGGTTGCTCCCTGTGCTGGGCATGTGCCTGTGTCTCCCTGTGTCTCCTGGACACAGGAGATCTGGCCCTGCCCACTGGGAGCCTGTATGCTTCTCTGAGGCAGGAGCTCCCAGGGAAGAATGGAAGGGTAGTTTGTGGTTCTGTCCTAGCAAGGCTGGCATTGCACAGCTGCCTGTCTCAGGAGGAGACCGGGAGTAACTGGCGGGACGAGTGAGGCCAGGAAGTCCTCCTAAAATCTCTCCCCAAATGGCCATACTCATCATTTTAGAAACTTTCAGCGGCTCTTCCTGCACGTAAAGAAGATTCCGGAAGCGTACTCCTCCCCAGGCCATGGGGACTGCATCACCCGGCCTCTCTGCACCAGTCTCCTCAACTCTCCTCATCCTGGGCTCTGGCTGCCCCGGCCTTGCCAGTCTACACTGGCTCCGAGACCTCAGCCTGGCCCTTCTTCTGCTGGAATGGGCTTTATCTTCTGGAAACAACTGTGGATGTGCAAGTATTGCTCACAGTATTGTTTGTACTAAATGGGGGCAGCTGGGAGCTGTCCCTTGTTTATGAATGGGGGCGGCTGCATTGTCACAGGGTGCCATGCAGTTTACCACAGGGACATTGTGTGAGGGGAACCCTGTTAGACACAGTGGTTGAGGTTTCTCAGGTGGCTTGGGCCGGGCACTCAGGACCCCAGGAGGGTGCGTGCCGGTGAGCAGGACCACCCGGGCCGTGCGCACGGAGTCTCCTTGGCTGGGTTTGGGCTGGGCCAGCCATGATGGGTGCTCTGAAGAGCAACCAGAAGGCAGGGCTGGGGCTCCAGGCTGCAGCAGGGCTTGTTCCCGCTCTCAGGGTCAGGTCCACCCACAGCCAGACTGCAGAGGCCACGGATGAGAGCACCAGGTGTGAGGGACACCTCCTGTGTGAGGGGCACGAGGGCAGGCAGAACAGGGCCAGTTTGAGGGGCAGCCCCGGGCAGGAGAGGACAGAGCCGCGCTGCACCGTGTGTGTGTGTGTATGCCTGTGTAGGTGTGTGTGTGTGTGTGTGTGTGTGTGCATGAGTGCTTCTGTGTGTATGTGACTGTGCATATGTGTCTGTGTGTCCATATCTATATGTGTGCATGTACACGCATGTGTGTATATGTGTGCAGGTGTGTTTATGTGTGTGTGTATGTATGTGAGAGCCTTTAACACACAACTACCTTGCCCATTAGGAAACGTGGCCCTATTGGGATCTGGTTTCTGGCCGCCGTCAGCTTCCCTTTCTTGGTGAGGAACTGAGGTGGAGGAGGGATGAGGAGGAGAGCGCTTTCTTCCCCACATATTCAAGATATATTCAGGAGAAAAGGCATTTTGCCAAACAGGAAGAAAAGTATGAGCCCATTTTTAGAGAGCTCGTTTTAGAAAAACAGCAATGAATGCTTAGGAAAATTACTGGAAGGATATACAAAAACATGTCAAGTGGTGCATTTGCAGTTATGGGATTTGGGGTAATTTTTATTCCCTTCTTTTGGCTTGTCTGCATTTTCTAACATTTCTACAATAAACATCTATTACTTTGTAATAACAACCAAAAAGTTATTTTAACAGTTGGCCTGGAGCTGTGACAAGCGTTCAGATGAGCCGCCTTCTGAGCGGCCGCCCGGGTGTGTTGTGTTCTCACTTCTGTGGGTGCCCAGAGATGGCGGGGACGTTCGGCGGAGATAATAAGCAGCTTCCTTGAAGGTTTCTTGCTCCCACCTTCGCACTGCCATGGCATCGGAGTGTCTGTCTTTTTGGGGTGCGTGGGATTTGCTGGCCCTTCACGGCGGCACTTGTCACGGAACCCATTCACTCTCCCCAAGGCCCTAGAGCATAAGCTGGGGCTGGCTTCCACCCAGGGCTCGTGTGGCCTGGGGGTCCCAGCTCTGGCTCTGCAGCCTCTGGGCTCTCAGGTGTGTCCTTTGTCTCTCAAAGCCTGGGCTTAGGAGCAGTTATGACACAGGGCTCCTGGGCCAATG
Source organism: Piliocolobus tephrosceles (assembly GCF_002776525.5). Lineage (NCBI taxonomy): Eukaryota > Metazoa > Chordata > Mammalia > Primates > Cercopithecidae > Piliocolobus > Piliocolobus tephrosceles. Next base: position 216,223,627 of record NC_045434.1, read on the forward strand.
TGTGAGTGCCAGAGAGTAAACCTTTCAGAGCTTCAGCTCCCTCATACATACACGAAGGGGATAATAATATCGTCTACCACACAGGGCTGGTAAGAGATCGAGTGACGTGAGATGCATCTAAAGCACGTGGAATAGTTCCTGGCAAGAAGCAGGCACTAAATCAGTGTTTACTATTGTCATGATCGTCTGTGCCACAGGCATGTCGGCAGGCAAGATGACGGTCTCAAAGAAACCCATGTCTTAACCCCCAGGACCTGTGACTGTGTCAGGTTACGTGTGCTGTGGTTTGAATGTGTCCCTTCCCAAACTCAGGTGCTGCCAATGTGATGTATGAGGAGGTGGGGCCTCAGCAGGTGATCAGGCTTCGGGGACTCCTCCCTTGTGAGTGGGGTCAGGGGCCCGGATAAAGGGCATGACCCTTGTGTCCTTCTGCCTCTTGCTGTGTGAAAACACCACGTTCCTTCCCTCCCCAGGATGCAGCCCTCACCAGACACCAAATGCAGGTGCCTTGAACTTGGACTTCCAGCCTCCAGGACTGTGGGGAATACATGTCTGTTCTTTACACATTACCTGGTCTGTGGCATTCTGTTAGGCACAAACAGACCGAGGCATGTATTGGGGAGATTAAGGGCACACAAGGAATTCAGGTTGCTAATCAGCTGGCCTTAACATAGGGACGTGAGCATGGACTCTCTGGGTGTCCCCAGTGTGATCACCAGGGGCCTGAAGAGTGGGAGAAGGAGGCAGAGAATCAGAGGAAGGTATGGAGCCAGCCAGGTGCTGTGCTGTGGGCTCTGTGGGTGGAGGAAGGGCCCCTAAGCTAAGGGATGCAGGCGGCCCCAGAAGCTGAAATGGGCATCGGGATGGCTTCTCCCCTAGAGCCTCTGGGAGAAGCGTGGCTCTACCCACCTCCTGATTTCAGCCCAGTGAGACTGCTGCAGCCTTCTGAACCACAGGACGGTGGGATAATAGCATGTGTGTCGTTTTTACCAGGTTTTTGGTCATTTCTATGGCAGTGATGGGAAACCAATCCAGAGGTGCTCTCAGCTCCTTTCATGGAAGAAGGGCTGAGGGTTGGGGGAATGGCAGCTCCTGGTGCTCCTCTGGCAGCTGTGTCTGGAATCTGTTGGAGCTGCGAGTCTCCCTTACCCACCGGAGATGTAGGCTCCTCTCCTGCCAGCTCCAGGGTGGGGTTCTGGGGGTGGGATCTGACACTTCCAGGAGGTGGCCCTGGAGCTCCTGCTGTCAGGGCAGGGCCCGACTGGTTTCCCTAATGGATCTGATTTCTGGGGCCCAACCCTGTTGCCCCTGCCCTCTCCCATCTGCCACCTTTGCCCAGGGGTTCCCAAATGTGTAAAGGGCGGAAGCCTGGCTCCCACTTTCTCCAAGTGCAGAGCAGGCTGAGCCCTTGACGGGAGGCTGAGTCTCCATCTCCAGGATATCAGGAAATCTTAAGCCCCAGCGGTGGAGAGCCCTTCGGCAGGGACGGCTCGCTCAGGTGCACAGCACCAATGAGTGCAGGCTCTCTTGCCGTGAACGGGAAGAGGTTTGCAGCCTTTGTCATTAAAAGCTCCTGTTTTGGTGTGAAATCCCAGCTTCGGAAGTGCTGCCGGGAGGCGGCAGGGACAGAAAGCTCCCTCCAGGAGCCAAGTCAGTGAAGGAGCCAGTGTGGGGATCATAACCTCTCCCCTGCCTGCCACCCCACCTGCTCCAGCTCCATGTGGTGGGTCAGCAGGGCCAGGGGGCATCCTCCTGGTGGCCTGCCAGGACCCTGATGGCTTCCTGAGCTTTGTGGAGAAGCCCCCTGAGGCCCCCTTCCCAGTCATCCCCTCTTCCCTGAGTGTCCCAAGCTGACCCCTCCTATACTGACCATTGAGTTCTCAGCAGGCCCAGCACTATTCTGAGCACCTTTCCTGCTTCAAACAAGGCAAGAATCCCAGCTTTCAGTGAGGTAGGCACTGCTATTGTGCTCATAGATAAGCCAACTGAGGCACAGAGAGGCAACGTAATTTCTAACAGTCACCCAGGCAAGAAGGCAGCAGAGCCGAGATTTGGGCTCCAGCAGTCGGACTCTGGCACCTGCATGCCCACCGCCTCTGTACACACTGGCCAGGGCCACGTGCTGGGGCCGGGAGGGTGAGTTTTGCTCTATGGTGACATCAGGCTGAATAAGAGGCATCTTCCTGCAGCTTTCATGTTTCTCCAGGATTTAGGGGCATGGAATTGTTTTTATGTTAAAAAGTGTACACATATAAGGAGCGAAATGCAAAATGAGCCTGACGCTTTTAAAGGTCAAACAGGAGCATTACAGACAAGGTGGGCCGGGCGCGGTGGCTCAGCCTGTAATTCCAGCACTTTGGGAGGCTGAGGCGGGCGGATCGCGGTGGCTCATGCCTGTAATTCCAGCACTTCGGGAGGCTGAGGTGGGTGGATCACCTGAGGTCAGGAGTTTGAGACCAGCCTGACCAACATGGCGAAACCTTGTCTCTATTAAAAATACAAAAATTAGCCAGGTAGGAATCCCAGCTACTTGGGAGGCTGAGGCAGGAGAATCGCTTGAACCTGGGAGGCAGAGGTTGCGGTGAACCAAGATTGTGTCACTGCACTCCACACTGGGCGACAGAGCGATACTCCATCTCAAAAAAAAAAAAAAAAAAAAAAAAGCTGAATTTTCAGGGGCTGACTGGGGAAGGGCACCTTGAGTGTCTAAGGTCCTGCCCTTTACCTCTGATGGGAGTTTCTCTGGAGCCTCACCAAACCCTGAACTGGCACAGACGCCCCTGGGAAAGTGAAGTTCTCGGTAGCAGCAGGTGGCCTTCCCTTCTTGTCCCTTCTCCCTTCCCGCCTGCTCCTCTGCGTCTGTTAGGCCTGGCCCATTGTCTTTCGGGGCGGTTTCCAGGTGGGGATTCAGTGTCAGGAGAAGAGAGATTTCCTCTGTGGACACAGGAAGATTCTTTTCGAGTCTGAAACTCAGTGAACAGAATCCCTGCTGGGAGGCCGGTTATGTTCCATAAATCAACTCTCCAGTAGCCCCAGATCTTTCTTCGAGGAGTGGCCTGTGTGGTCACGGATAGACGGTCACTGCACGGCCACCCAGCCCCAGTTCCAGCCACCTGTTCAAGAAACCAAGAAATCAGGCTGTCGGGGCCCTGGCTCACCCTCCAGCAGCAAGGGTGCTCGGGGCTGTGGTTGAGTTCTGGGACGGGACTCAGTCCCCTTACTGGGGTTGTGCCTAAGGACCTATGACCCACCAGCGTTTCACCCAGATCCCAGGACCCCAGGCAACCTGGGCTTGCCAGTTCTGTTGGCTCACCCATCCCCTAAAATTTGGGGCAGCAGTGGGATTTCCTCTTGGAATGTCCGCTTGGTCCTGCATAGACATGCAAGGGTGGAGAATCTTCCAGGAGTCTGCATTCGCAGGTTTGAGCGATGCTTTCTCCTCGCTGGCCTCAGTTTCCTCCTCTGTGAAATGGGGATTGAGCCAGAGGCTTGCTCTGTCTACAAGAGTTCTAAGTGCGCCTGGTTCTCTGGCTTCACCAAACCACTTTCCAGCCATAGCTGGGTTTGCCAGAGCAGGGGCTCCAGCGGGGGACCTGGGGGTGTGGTCAGAGCAGGCTCAGGACCCAGGAGAATGTGGGCAACCTCTGAGCGAGGGAGGCTGGGTTCGTCTCCTGGCCGGACCACTACGCACTTGGGGGAAATGACACAATTCCTTTCCCTTTGGTTTGCTTGGCTATAAAATGGGGCCAGTGATCGTTTCTAGCTCTAGGCTATGGTGCAGTCCCACAGCATATTTAATCGAAATGGAAACTTTTCGGGAAATTTTAGTTTTTCTTTTCCGTGAGTCCGACGTTTAGTTTTAATCAAACCCTCCCCTGGCGTCTCTTCATCCTGTCTGCCTATCTTTCAGGGCCCCGAGCCTAGGGTGTCCTGGCAGCAGATGGGAAATGTCAGCTGCAGGCACAAAGGACACAGCAGTCTGTATTCAGTCAGTGACTGCTTTCAAGTTAGGAGGTGGATGTCATTTTGCAGGGGCCCGATTCAGACCCAGAGGCTCCCAGTCATGAATGGCTCAGGATTTAGCTGATGTTTGACACTGGGTGAGGGATTTCAGGGATCCATCAGCCATCGTCTCTGAGTTAACTGTCCAGGGGGCTAGCTTTGCTGTGCAGGATTTTCCTCCCTTACTTAACCTCTTGGGCTCAGCAGGTCCCTTTAATTCAGCCCACAGCTTTGGGTATCTCTGCCTGTGTTTGTGGGCCCCCAGGTGTGTTGTCCCTGGTTTCTGGGGTCCCGGGGACCTTTGCTCTGTCTCCAGTACTTTGGCACTCCTGAGTCAAGGGGTCTCCTGCCATGCTGTGAGCAGGGGATGTGCCTTCTTGTCTCTGTACCCAGTCCCACCTACACTGTCTCAGGGAGGGTGCTCAGAGGGCCTAGGGGGAAGCAAGGGCCCCCACCCCATTCATGGCCTCCTACCAGGGCCAGTGGTGAGTCTGGGCTCAGGGTGCTCCCACAGGTCAGGCCTGCAAGGTGACAGCAGGCACTTCTGTGCACGTGGCCAGCCATTGACAAAGGAGGGAGCTCTTGTCCCTAGAATGGAGACAAGTGAATAAGCATTTGTAATTGGAATGTTCCTTCTATCCAAGTGGCTCTTTAAGTAGCTGGCTTGTGGGGAGAAAGAGGTGGAATCTGCATGGAATTTGCAAATATTCATGCTCCTTCAGCTCTGAGAGCTTTCTCTCTTAATAACGGAAATTTGTTCTCACTCTAGGAGTGGCACAAACGGGATCCGCGTGGCCGACATGAGCCTTTATTTAGAATAATTCCAGATAAACAGCTCTGTGACCCGGTAAGTGCCTGTGCTTGAAACATCTCAACCTCACTCTGTTTTGGAAAACTTGTTTCCCAGCTTGGGTTGAGGTGGAGGTCTGTGGGGATGTTTGCCTCCCACTGTCCCTGCCCTGAGCCCCCGCTGCCCTGGGATGGTCCCCTGGGGGCAGGGGATGAGATGACATTCCTGCCTGAAGGTCTCAGGTTGTGGGTCCAGGGCCGAGCTCATTTTCAAGATTCTTCCCCTCAGCCCTTTAATGCTTTCTGGGCTTCTCCTCCCCAGGATGAGAGCTGGGGACAGCGACTCTTTTAGTTGAGGTCAGGGGTCAGAGTTGACATCTTTGGACTGGGTTTGCATTGCCAGGAGCTGGCAGGGTTTTCAGAAAATGTCTGGGTTGGCTGCTGGTTATTCTGTTAGAGTCTGTTGGTTCTGGAAACCCTGGTCTGGTCGGCTGGTGGTTTGCTAGGACTACTATCACCACGTGCCCCAGTCTGGGAGATTTGAACAGCAGAAATTGATTTTCTCATCATTCTGGAGAAATCTGAGATGCAGGTGTGGGCAGGGCTGTGGGGAAGACTGTTCCCCGTGCATGTCTCTGTCCAAATTCTCCCTTTTGTAAGGACACAGTCTTACTGGATTAAGGCCTGTGCTGATGAACTCATCTTAACTTGTTCATCTACAAAGACTCCATTTCCAAATAAGATCACATTTGGGTGCTGGGGGTGAGGACTTCCAGATCTGTTTGGGAGACACCATTTACCCATAACATCTTTCTAGAAGGAGCGCTTGTCTCCAGCAGGAAAATGACGGCAAGCATTTCCGGGCTGAACTGTTTCGCAGTGGTGCTTGTACGGGGCGTTCCGCCAGCTGGGCTTTCTGATGGACTGCTGTTGCTTTCCTACAGACAGAGGAGGGGGCCTTCTCAGAGTGAAGAGGGCTGGGAGGCAGAATGCAGAGTGCAGAAGCAGGTGTCAGAGCACTGCCGTGAGCTCAGGTTGCAAAGCCAGAGGGCCTGGGTTCAAACCCCAGCTCTGCCGCCTATTTGCTGTGTAACTCTAGAAAAGTCACTTAGCCTCTCTGAGCCTCTCCTGCCCTCAATCTGTGAAAGAAGGGCTTTTTGACGTTACAGGGGAAGATGCGGGCAAAGTTCCCAGCATGTGCCTGACCCTCCCCAGGCTCCAGACACTGGGTTCTTGGGGCTCTTGTGTTCAGCGTTATCCTCAGTGTCCCTGAGGCCCATGCTGTCCTAGCTAATTGCACCTCATGGTGCCCTGGGCTCCGCTGGGAGAAAGGCTCCCTCAGCAACAGGTTTGGGATCTCAATCTGGGCTGCCCTTTTTCTGAGGGGACCTCAGCTGTCAGAGGCCCAGCATTGGGAGACAAAGTCAAAGCCCAGAGTGGGGGCAGAGCCACAGGGGTCGTGTCGGAAACCAGGGGCAGGGACTGCCACAATCGCTGCTGGGCCCTAGTGGGGTGGGGGGGTCTCTCTTGTTTGCTTCAAGACATAAAGGAGAAGAGTGCCAGTCTCCACGGGTAGGTGGGGGCATGGGATTCCGCCACAGCCCCTCCCGCCACAGGAAGGAAGGAAGTGCTGCCTTAGCCACAGGACAGGGCTCCATGGGGATGAGGGGAGACTCTGGGGAGCGGGAGATAAGCAAGTTTGCAATGCAGATAGACAGACAGACAGAGAGACAGACAGACAGAAGGTGGAGTTCCAGGCAGGCCAGGCCCAGGTCTCAACACATGAGCCTCTGTGGGGCCAGCTGGTGCACAAGAGCTGGGGTCCTCTCGGCACAGAGTGGGGACTGGAGGGAGCTCCTGGAATGCAGAGGCCACGATACCTGGGATGCACTGCTGGAGGAAAATTTTAACCTGGACCTGGGTGTAGCCACATCCCAGAAAGTGAAGGGCTGTCCCCAAGGGCAGGCTGGAGCAGAGGTCAGTCGCAGGCTGCGGGTGGATGCAGAGAGCCCGCCAGTGCTGGCCCCGTCTGACATTTACTGCCCATCCCGAACTGGGGCCTCTCTGTCTCCGTCTCTGTCTCTATCTATGTCTCTTTCTCTCTTTCTCACTGTTTCTATCTCTAGCTCTGTCTCCCTCTGTTTCTGCATCTGTATCTCTCTGTCTCTGTTTCTCTCTGTCTGTGTCTCTGTCACTCTGTCTCTGTCTCTACCTTACCGTCTCTATGTCTGTTCTTCTCTGTCCCTTTTTCCATCTCTCTTTCTGTGTCTCTGTCTCTGTGTCTCTCCATCTCTGTGTGTCTCTGTCTCTTCCTCTGTCTCTGCATCTCTCTCTTTGTCTGTCTCTCCCTTTGTGTTTGTCTCTGTGTCTCTCTGTCTCTGTTTCTCTGTGTCTTTCTGTTTTTCTCTGTATCTGTCTCTCCAGAGACATACACACAGAGGGAAAGAGAGTCTCTCCATCTCTGTGTTTCTCTGTGTCTCTGTCTGTTTCTGTCTCTGTCTGTCTGTCTCTCTGTCTGCCTCTTTGTCTCTCTGTCTCTGTCTCTCTGTGTCTCCCCGTCTCTGTCTTTCTGTCTCTCTGTGTCTGTCTCTGTCTCTCTGTGTCTCCTTGTCTCTGTCCGTCTCTGTCTCTTTGTGTCTCTCCATCTCTCTCTGTCAGTCTGTCAGTCAGTCTGTCTGTCTGTCTCCGTCTCCCATCTCTTTGTCTCTCCACGTACTGACAGCTGCACTGCCCTCTCTCTGGGCTCGTTGCTCTCCTCCTTTCTTCCCCTCTTCTTCGCTGTACATCTGCTCCAGGGCCAGGAAGGCAGGGATCTAGTCTGTGCTATTCACAGCTCCCTCTGATGCATGCGCCTGGCATACCACAGGTGCTCAATAAATGCCCGTGGAGTATTGTTAGATGCCTAGCGGCCGCACCTTGAGCCGAGTGACTGAGGCATGAGGCTGTGCCCTGAGGGACTGGCACCTTGATGGGCTCTGTGGGGTCCACTCCTTCCTCCTGTGGAGTCCGGAACTTTCGGGCCTGTGGCGTCCCCACCCACATGGTGTTTGCGCTGGGCTTGATGGGCGTCGGTGGCTGTGGCAGGGGCCCAGGGCACCATGGGAGGGAGGGACTGGCCCCTGGTGCCCTGTCCCAATCCTGGTGCCTTGGCAGCGCCATGTTCCTGCTGGCGGCAGGAACACACAGCCGAGAAGGTGGCTGTCCCCTCTCGCTGGCCTGTGTGCAATCCAGGGGGGACAGAGAAAGAAGAACCAAAGGCTCTGGGGCTCACTCCCTCCTGGTAGTGCTCATCCCAGGCCCAGAGACGGTCTCCCAGTGATTGGTTTTGCTGGAGGACAGCCCCGGCTGCAGGACCGGGTGCACCTGAGGCCCTTCTCCCAGGGAAAAGCCGGGGACCCTGGGCTGAGGTGGGTCTGAGTTTGCACCATGCGGCAGCGGCTCCTGAGGGCGCAGGGCTGGGCAGTTGTTTGAATTCCCAGTGGCGTTCACGTTCTCATCTGTAAGGCACGGCTGATACGAACCCCAGTGCTGCCCGGCTCACGTGGGCCTCGTGAAGGATGAAGGGAGGTGGCTGCAGCCCTCTGTGAACTGCAGCTATTCTCTCTGTCCACACTGCATTTGTGAGTCTTGCTGGGGCTGGGCGGGGGCACTACTGGAGCCAGAGAGGACGATGTGTGCTGCTCGAGAACGTGGATCTTGCCCACACCCCCCTCTGCAGGCATCAGACAGAATCGACGGCCCTGGGGATCAGCCCAGCACTCCATGGACAGACCCCCAGAGGCTCCCACTTGTTCTTCTGCCATGGGAGTCATGCATCCACCTCGAGGGGCGAACAGTCCTCGGGTCCAGGTTCTGAGCTCCTTAGTGCTGTGCTGTTGGGGACTTTCTGGCCACATAGGGGACTTTGCCGCATTTGGAAGACTTGCCACTTGACTAGCATGTGAGCCCCGGGCCGTCTGCCGGGGAGGCCTCCCTTGTCTCGAGTGCGCACAGGGAGCTCTCCCAAGCACAGGCAATTCTGGCCCTGGCCCTTGGCTCTCCAGGACACTGTAACCTCTCGCTCGGTGTTCTGGGGTCCTGTGAACACTGTCTGGCCTCTCTAGGTCCCCAGGGATTCACTGGCAGCACGGGCCGGCCTACATGGGGACCCTGAGGCTGCCCATCAGAGACACCCCCCTGGGACCAGTGGTGGGTCTGGTCATGCGGCTTCCTCAGTCCCCCCTTCCTAGGGCAGTGCTGCTTTAGTGACTGGTTGTAGAAGTCTCCAGTGTGGTTCCGCACACAGGGCAGCATCCCTGCAGTCCTGGGCCCCAGGCTGCCCTGAGGACTGTTGAAGAGGAGCCACCCTGGCCCCCAAGCACTGGGACCCTCACAAGGACCCGCCCAGGCCACCCGTGCCTGATGATACCAAGGGACATTAGACCTCTGGCAGCACAGATGTCACTCGAGTTCTGCAGGGAAACGCAGCCAGGAGAACCCCCGCTAGCTCCCTGGGACCTGGGAAGCTGTCATCATTCATTCAGACCCACCTCAGAGACCTAGCATCCTCCAGGGTCAGCGAAAGGGTCCCCCAGTCTGGAGGAAGCAGCTGGCAGAAGGAGAGCCCGGCCGGCCAGCGGGGACCACGGAGCAGCCACTTCCCTCAGCTGAGAAGCAGAAATCAAGGGGTCAGGCCGGGACAGGGCCAAGCCCAGGTGGAGAAGGCAGTGCACCCCTGTCCTCACCCGCTGAGCACGCGTCACCCAGAGGGGAGGGGGGGCCCTGAATGGACACGGAGCAGGAAGGGAATAACTGTTGAGCGCCGTGCCAGGCGCGGTGCCGAGCACTTCCCATCACACAGCCCCGCTTAGCTCCCAACAGCCCTGCCAGGGAAGAACGGCTACCCAGTCCATTTAACAGGTGGGGGAAGGGAGGCCAGAGGTGAGGAACCTGCCGGAAGTGGCACGACTCGTAGACAGCAGGGCTAGGTTCAGCCCCGGCTCTTCTGACTCCA
>NC_045434.1:216233510-216244703 GCF_002776525.5 Piliocolobus tephrosceles
CCCCCTCCTCCCTTCCTGCTGTCAGTCTATTGCACAGCCTTCTCTGCACTTGCTTTGAGAAGAGGCTCTGCCTTGGGACTTCCAGGCCTGCTTAGAGACTTCAAGCTTTCTGAGCCCCAGAGCCTTTGATTCTTCTTTCTCTGCCCCCCCCCTGGATTGCACACAGGCCAGTGAGAGGGGACAGCCACCTCCTTGGCTGTGTCAGGTTACCTGACTTCTCTGTTAGGGATGTGAGAAGGGGCAGAGGGAGCCCTTGGTCCACACCCAATTCCCTGGGTCACTGAGTGCTGCTTCCTAAAGGCAGGCCTGTGGCAGGGGCAGCCCTGGCTCCTGATGTCTGGGTAAGGGAGCGGCCTTCTCACATGTCTCTGGTCTCCCCAGAGTTCCCTGCTGATGTTACTCCATGTGGTCTTGGAACCCCGTGGAAGATCATGGCCCACGGCTTCCTCCAACAGGGATCTGGGCCCCACACTGGAACTACTCAGCCCCAGCGGCAGGTGGGCAGCGTGGTCCTGCTGAGTCCTGCGCAGATCCACCCCGAGCTCCTCTGCTGGCTCAGGTCTGGGTCTGGACTGCAGCTCAGGCAGGCAAAGGAGCAAAGCCGGCTGCGGCACCTGGTGCGCTCCTGACCGACAGCTTGGCAGGTGCGGCCCTCACCCTGCCTCTGCGCTCTGACTTTCCAGGGAAGGCGGGTCACATTGCACACCGCTGCCCTCGCCGTTTCAACTGTAAGTCCCCTGATTTGGAATAACAGTGACTTGCATATTTGAGGCGCTCAAGAGGGGGAAGTTTAATAAGATGCCAACTGAGTAAATGCCAGTTGCTTCAAAAAAAGCCATTTAAATTGTTCAGTGGATACACGTTTGGGAAGCCTGGGAAGCCTGGGACGCCCGCCTGCTGCCGCCATCGTGCTGGGCTCTGCTCGGTGCCTGTCTGGTGGCTGCTGCCGCCATCGTGCTGGGCTCTGCTCCGTGCCTGTCTGGTTGCTGCTGTCCGCGGCTGCAGGCTGTTTGCTTCCAGAAATCATGCAACAGACAAAGCTGGAGGTCCCGGCACTTGGTGCGATGTTGGCTCCCCGGGAGTTGCGCTCAGAAAGCACCAGCACTGACGTCATGATTGAGACCAGGGCTCAGGGTCCAGGGTCCAGGGTCCAGGTGCTGCCATCAGTGGCTCAGGGGCTGTGGATGGGATGGCAGAGCCCTTCCAAGTCTAGGGCCCGGCCAGGGACCCAGGGCCAGGCCAGCATCCCTTGTCTGCAGTGCCGATTGGCTGGGCTCTGGGCAGGACAGGCCTCAGCCACTAGCTTGTGGATGGTGGCAGGACTGTCGTGGCCAGAGGATCCCTGGTGCTAACTGGCCTCCCCTGTCAGCTGCTCCCTCAGCAGAAAAGGGAGCAACTACAGGGCAGCCTTTCCTGGAGCCCGGCTCTTCCCTTCTGAACGCCTGCAAAAGGTGCTGGGTGCTGGCCACGCTGCCCTGCCCACCTGGCTCTGGCACCCTCAGAATCCTTTGCAGGGGCTCTCCCAAGCACGCGGAGCTTCTGGACCAGCGCTCTCCTCCTTAGGGTCTGGGAGTTAAGTGCATGTCTTGGTGCCATGACCCATGGCTGCCACCAGGGGTCAGCAGGCCCACGGCGGGCTGCAGGGTGGACGCTGTGGCCAGAGAGCAGCAGCAGGGACAGGAGGTCTGAGGGGTGAAGCCGGCAGCAACCTGGACACAGGTGTTGGCTGGTGTCTTGGAGGTCAACTCTGGCCAGGCCCTCTGGCTGGCTGAGCTGTGGTCTTTAGCCACTGGGGGCATAGAGGGTGTCAGCTGCTTTGGAAAAGCTACAGGGGTCCCGGGAGCTGATTCTGGTGCCTCCTTGGGGACCCCAGACAAAGCACAGTGCTCATGACCATCATGACCCGGGTGACGTTTGGAGTCATTCCAAGCAGGCTTTAAATCCTGTGTGGCCTTGGGACACTTCCTTTACCTCTCTGAGCCTCAGGTAACTTTCCATCTGTAAAATGGGAGAGATCATCAAAGGGCTGTTGGAAGGATCCAACAAAATAACGCACGCAAAGAACTTAGCACAGGCTGGCGTGACGCAGTCATGCAATAAACCATACGACTGTCATTCTTGTCACCAATAGAGTTTTCAGGGAGATCGTCCTTTCTGTCATCGTCTTCTCCAGGAGGCTCCTGCTGGTTTTTAATGTTTCTAATCTCCTGTTGATTATTCCTGGGGTTTCAGCCAAATAAGCACTGCCAATTAAAGCTCTTGCTGTAGCTCCGAGTGGGGTTGCCATGGCAATGGGAGCAGGGGTTTCATACACACACACGTGTGTGAGTCTTTTTGTGGGTTTCTGCCCGTGTGTCTAGCTGTTACCAGAACTCCCTGCCGCGGAGCCGGAGATGGCAGGTGGGAAGAGAGAGGGAGGAAAGTGGGACGTGGGGTGCGGTGTGGGGGCCCCTCCTCCTGCACGGAGCCCCCTTCAGCCTGGGAAGGCTTTGCCTGGGATGCTGCAGCCAGCGTTGCGAGGGAACGAATGTGGGTTTCCCCGTGCAAACTTGCTCTGCCCTTGCAATGGCCTCAGGGGCCCTGTCCAGCCTGGTTGGCAGGATGAGGCTGTGCTGGGTGACAGACGGCCCTGCCTGAGTCTTCAGAGCATTACAGATGTGTGTGTGTGTCTGTGTGTATTTCTGTGTGTCTCTGTGTGTGTGTGTGTATCTGTGTCTCTTTCTCAGTTTGTGTGTCTGTTCCTGTATGTGTCTCTATGTCTCTTTGTGTGTACATGTGTGTGTCTCTGTACCTGCGACTCTGCATGTGTGAGTGTGCGTGTGTGTTGGGGGGCTTGAGTTGGTCATTGAGGCTGAATCTCAGGCAGGCTACAGGATTTTAAACTCAACTCAGGCCTGGGGTTAATTGAGGTCCAGGGAGGGGCTGAGCTGGAACCAGAGCAGGGGCTCACTCCGACCTCTGGCTTCTCTGAATTCCAGATGCAGTCAGCGTCAGGCCTACCCCGTGTCAGCACTGGGAGCTCCTGGAAGGAGGGTCGGCTCTTGCATGTGGGGATTGGCTGAAACTTTTTTCAGTTTAAAAGGGTCAAAGTAGCTTGAGTAAAATTAAATAAATACATGGAAGAAAGAAAGAGAGTAAGGAAGGAAGGGAGGGAAGGAGGAATAAAGAAAGAAAAAGAGAGAAAAAAAGAACACAGCCCCAGGCACACATAGAGACGCCGCGCTGGGGCCCAGCTACCCAGGGTCGAGGCCCAGCCAGCTTCATGCAGAGCTGGATCTGGCTCTGTGAGCGTGGCAGGCCGGACTTTCTCCAGAAAGTGTTTGGAGCCCTGTTGCTGGGGTGGAGCCGGATGTCTCGTGTGAAGGGCAGAGCTTCTTGCTGGTAGTGTGGACACAGCAGATCTCATGGAAGGGTGGGACCAGCCTTGCTGGAGTCCAGCACCCAGGCCTGGGCCACCCCGGGCCTGGGGACGGTGGTCTTTGGCTGGGTCCAGGTCTCCTTTCCCCAGGGCTAGGGTGGGTAGTGAAAATGGATACACAGTGCCCAGGACCACATGGGCAGGGAGAGGGGGAGGCTGCCCCCAGGACCGTGCATCCACACCTGTGGGACGGGCTTGCCTTCGCTGCTAGGTGAGGAATGCCCCACTGAGGACAGAGCTTCATGTTCTGCACCCGTGATGTGCTCTGCAGTGTGCAGGGGCTGATGGAGGAGCTGTGGGCTGGGCTCTCTGTGAGCCTGTGATCTCACCACCGCTGCACCTCTGCACTGAGGGGAGGCAGCAAGAGAGGGGAGCTCATCTCGGGGAGTCAGTGCCAGCTTTGAGAAGCCTTAGCCCCTTTTAGACACCTGGAGGCCGGGAAGCCCCAGTCTCCCCCACCCGCCTCCATGGGGATTGGTGTGAGCAGGTCCTGTCCTGCCCAGGAAGCAGCTTCCTTGGATTTGGAAGGCAGGAGCCTTGGAGGGAGGTGCCAGCTTGCCTTGAGTTGGCTGAGGAGGGGGCAGCCCCTCCAGGGGTCATGCGATGGGCTAGGCAGAGCATAACTTCCAACTGCTATTACCAGACTTGCTTGGAAATGCCCTGGGTGCTGAGGGCTCTGAGGGGCCTCAGGCAGCCCATGTGTCCAGCAGTCCCTCCCTCTCAGTTGAGATTCCACATTCAGGAACTATGTCTTCTTCTCTGCTGACATCACAGAGCCAGCCCGGCTGGGTGGTTGGTGAAGGCCAGGAGCCCAGCTGATGGGGCCATGGTGGACACCCTGCTGGGAGTGGCGGTGTCGGGGCTGCAGTCAGGGGTGCTGGGGAATGGACCCCGACATCTCTCAAGAGGTGAGAGAGGTCCTCAGTGGCTGGTGTTTGTGGACAGTTTACACCTTGCTGAAGATGAGCCACCTAGACGTGATGTCTGCGGGACTGAGGCGGTGCTGTGGGGAGAAGGGGACCAGGTCACTGCTCCTGCACTCGGGGAAGTCACAATATCCAGCACACATGCCATTTCCTGAAGACACGTGCCTGTCTTGCCAGGCAAGAGACTATGACTGTAATAATTAAAGAAAGAGGAGAGAAACACGAAGGGTGGCTGTACAGTCAACAGGAACAGGTTTATTTTAAATAAACCTGAGAGGGGCAGCTGGCTGAGTTAGGTCAGAGCCACACTCTTTTATGGACTAAGAGGTTTTAAGGATTTAGGGTGGGAGAGTTTATTAGAAGCTTGGACTGCTTCTGTGTTTTTTGCTGTGCTTATTTGAGAGGGAGAGTTGTGTGTGTGTTTCCATTCTTTAATTCTTACAATGACCTCACCTCTTATGAGGCTCCCCCTGTGCCAGGCAGTGCACGGAGCTCCTCACATTATCCTCATGGAGGCCCCATGGGCAGGTGTGAGGTGCCTGGCAGACAGGTGAGGTGCCAGGCATACATAACTTGTCCAAAGGCCCACATCATGGGTGGTGGGAGCCATAACCACTGTTTTCAAGGAGCTCCTCCTCCTCATCCGGGCCCAAACAGCACTGGGCACATCAGGAAGTGGGTGGTAGGGTGAGGCAAGGGCCTGGGCTGGCCCCATGGGCTCATCACTTTTGCCTAGATTAGGCAACTGCAGCAGAGGTGAGGTCTCTTGAGGGACTCCAAAGCCTGAGGTGCAGCCTCCAGCTCAGCTTGTTCCTCCGTCAGGGCCAGGTGGGAAGGTGAGGAGTGGGCTCAGGGCAGACAGGTGTGTGCATGGGCGTGCTGCCCGCTTCATCCAGGAAACCAAAGGGATGGAGACAGGGGTGACTCTTGAGGTTCTCCAAGGTGTCCATGAGTGGGAAGCACCCCCCTGCCCAGGCAAGAGGTGGGCACATCAGTGGGGCCTGCACTGCTTGGACGGAGCCAGAGATATTCTGAGGGGCATTGACTCCACTGCCCCTGCTGCCCACTTCCCCTGGTCCCCAGTCTATCCTCCCGTCACCTCATCAGGCCCTGCACAGCTCAGAGCAGCAGTTGAAGTTCATCCTGGGCACGTGTGCAAGCCCACCTGGGCTCCCAGCCTTGTGTGAGGCCTGGGCTCATCTGGGGAAGGGGCCAGTTGCTCATCACCAAAGGAGTGCGGAACCAGAGAGCCCTTCCCCTGGCCTGGCAGGAAGCCGGTGAGGAGGTAGATGGTTTTGCCAGAACTCCCCAACTTCCTCCTCACCTCAGGAATGGAGGACTGTGCCTGGGCGTGCATGGTGTGTGCTGGCACGTGTGTATGTGCATTTGCATGTGTGCATATGTGTGCTGACACCCACATGTGTGCATGGAAGTACATTTGTAGATGCATGTGTGTGCACACGTGTATACGTATGTGTATGTGTGCACATGTGTGCATACACATGAATACACATGTATGCATATGTACATTAATGTGTGTGTGTGTATACATGTGTATGTAGTACATTTGTGAGACAAGGGCTGGACGCTGTGCCTCTGGACCCTCACCTGGCTCCAAGTGGAGCTGGGCAGCGTCCTTGGGAAGAGCTCCTGCCTTCTGAAGCCCCAGGAAGGGAGTCAGGACTGAATTTGTGCTGGGTGGCAGTGGCAGTTCCCAAATCTGCCTCTTTATAAGGATCAGCTGCGGAACTGGTTACAATTATGCCAACCTTGGCTGCATCTCCGACCTCTCTTCGGCGGGGCTTATGATGCTGTAGTCGACGAGCTTCCCCCAGGCGGTGCTGATGTTGGGTGCTCAGCCCGAGGCACCCACTGCAGAGCCCCCAGGAAGCCAAAGCCCCTGCTTGTTGACCACAGTTGTTTCTCTGCCTTCCTCTGATCTTTGGTTTCCTTGATAAACCACGTATTTCTCAAATACCTGATAAGTGTTCAAGCTGTTTGTTGCATTGTTGTTTAGATAAAACAGGTAGAACATTTTGGGTTTCTTTTATTTGTGGGAGGAGGCCTTGGTTTTTAACCCTCTGTGGTCTGTTTCGAAGACCAGTGCTCTTGGAACATTTTCTTTTACATTTTGGAAATTTACGTTAAGCTTCTTCATGGTGATTCTCTGGCTTTGAAAGTGAGGAGTTTTGTTTTCTGAATGAACCAGGGATTCACCGGATCAAGAGTTTGACAAGCAGGATGAGATGTGGGTCCTGGGAATTCAGCCTAAAGGGCCAACAGCATCTGTTGTTGGGATGAATCAACTTCTCTCCTTTGCATCCAGAATGGTTCTAGCTATTTGGGACAATTGAGAAAATAGTCACTTACATCATTTTTGTGTCAGTGGTCCAGACGAGAAACCCGATTGAGAAGCCTGTGGAAATTGTCTTCCAAGATGTTGACCCCAGAAAATTAGGGATTTACCCAAATGTCTGTATCACGGACTTCCCCTCCTCCCATCCAGAAATATTAGCATCTCTGGAATCTTTTTGGGTTTTTATTGGCATTCCCTTTCCCATGGGTGGAATATCAAATATTCTTTGGGTTGTTTTAAAACCATCTCCTCTGAGCCCCAAGGAAGTCTTGTGGTCACTGGTGTGCCTTTGAAGGGTAACTGCTTTCTCTCTAGTTACATTTCCATTCTTTGGCTACACACCTTTTGTCTCTGGACAAAAGGATTTAGGGAGACTTAACTACTTCAGCTTGGCTTCTGTGACCATTTTGGTTTTCTGTCTCAGGTCTTTCCTCACCAGGATACCACACCCAGTCCTATGCTTGTACAAAATTATTCTCTTGCCCTCCTATTTAACTGGTAGGGCAAGAAACGCTAGTCATTCCACTGTGCGAGACTCACGACACTTCTCCTCCTCCTTCAGAGACACTGGAAGCTCAGCCTCCTGCCCCTCAAAGCTGTTCCTACCTATGGGTCCTCCTAGTCCTCAGGAGGCTCCTGGTCCCAGGCCATCTCTCTCCCTCCTGTCTGTCCTTTTCCCCCTGCTTTGCTGCATGGAGACCACTCTCAGGTCTGGCTTCTGTCTGCCCTGGGGTCTGGCTCAGGCCGTGGGGTCTGGCTCAGGCCCTGGGGTCTGGCTCAGGCCGTAGGCTCTGGAAGGGATGCTCTTCCTCTCCCATTAGCTGGCAAATGGTCCTGGCCTTTCCCATCCCAGACCCCATCCCACTCTAGGCAGCAACCTCCCTGGACTCCCCACCCTCAGCTCCACTGCTGTTGTCCATCACACTGGGCTTTGCTGCCGTTTTCCCAACAGGACTGAATCCTCCCATCTTCATGAAACATCCCCAGCTGCTGGCAGAGCTGGGCACGGAGGACGCATATGCTGTCTGCATGTTGAATGGACAAATGGATGAACTTAACAGGAAAGCCGAGGATGGAACCTCAGAATGTCTCATCTTTGTGTCTCATTTTCTGTCCCCTCCACTCTGCCTCAGGTCTTTTACTTCTGTGATGTGGGCTAGTAAGTTGATGTGAAAACACCCAGAATGAAGTCTTCTGAATTGTTCATTTGCATTATTGTTGCTGAGAAGCCAGGAGCATGCAGTAAAGTCCTTTCCAGAATCTGCGCTTTGGCTCTCAGGAGGCAGCCACAATACCCCTGTGAGGACAGTGTAGTGGACACTGGTGGCTGTGGGTCTGTGTGGATGGCCACGGGAGTTGCCCAGAATGCACAGGTCTGGTTGGGGGTGATGGGGAGGGAGTCAGGATGATTATTTCCAAACTGGATAGACATTTCCTTTCTCCTCCTGGTACTCAGCTAGATAACATTTCCTGGACCCCCTTGCAATTAGGGGCAGCCAGGCGACTGCTTTCTGGCCATGGATAGTGGAAGGAACAGGCAAAGTGCACCCCTCCTGGTTCTGGCCCATGAAACCCTCACGGTGTGACTCTGGATGGAGGGAGAGTGACTCCAAGGACCTAGAGGATGGAAGGACCCTGGTCTGCTTGGGAGGGAGCCCGCCAGAAGCACCACCTATCCAGGAATACAAATTTTGGATGGCTGCCTGGTGGTGAGATGTCACTTGGATTTTGTGAAGTCACAAAGGTGTTGGGATTGTTTGTTACGGTGGTTGGTCTGAGCTGACAAATACACTTTCTAAGTCTCTTTTGTGTCTGCGCTGTTCCTGTCCTGTAAGCTGCTGCCCAGCATTGACCTGACCAACTCTTCCCCATTTTTCAGGAAATAGTTCAGGTGCCACTTATTCTGGGTCACTTTCTCTGATCCTTATGGATCATCAGATGTCAGTTATCTTGGTTGCCCATTCCCTGGATTTACCTCTGTCATTGTGCGCTGTCCCTTGTGTCCTGAAGATCTGTTTACTTGTTTCTCTTCCAGCAACCTGTGAGCACTTTGAAGGGTGGGAGGAGTGGAATATGCTGTGACCTTGGTGCCTGGCTTGGGACATGACAGAGGTGGTGTTCAATGTGCTCTTGTGAAGCTGGAGGGGAGGAAGGAAGGCTGTGGAGAAGGGGAGGTGGGGAGGAAGGGAGGGAGAGAGAGATAGAGGAAGACAGAGATAGAGAGAGAAGAGAGAAAACTCCTCAGAGTCTTTGAGCATTTCTCTGAAATTACAGTGACAAAACAAAGATCAGAACACCCAAAATGCCCCAAATGTATACTTTTGGGACACAACTGAATTTATATTAAAAATAAGACTTCTCTTCCAACACCATCCAGCCACGAAGAGATTAGATCCTTTCCTCATGGGCCATGTAGGTTGAATTTTTCCATTATGGGCTTGCTCTTAGTTCTGCCTTCACTCTTGCTCTTGCTAGTGCTCTTTCACTTCTCATCCAAACATCCATCTATCCATCCATCCATTATCCATCTGTCTGTCCATCATCCATTTATCATCCATCCACCATCCATCCATCATCCATCTATCAGTCACACATCAAGCATCCATCTATCCATCCATCCATCCATCCATCCATCCATCCATCCATCCATCCAGTTAACAAAAAGGTACTATGTGTGAAGTGCTGTTCAAAACAGATAAAAATCATTGCCATTAAACGCAACAAAAGTCTATGCCTTCATGGAGCATATGTTTATTTATCCATTCTTCCCCCCAACTCTATCTAATTCATTCATCCATCCACCCATCATCTATCCATCATCCATCCATCCAACTGTCATCCATTCATCATCCATCCATCTCTCCATCCATTCATCATTCATCATCCATTCATCCATTATCCATCCATCACCCATCTAACCATTGTCCATTATCCATCCATCTATCCATCACCCATCCACCATCCATTCGTCTATCATCCATCCATCAGCCACCCATCATTCATCCATCCATCCATCCATCATCCATCCAGCTAACAAAAAGGTACTATGTGTGAAGTGCTGTTCAAAACAGATAAAAATCATTGCCATTAAAAACAACAAAAGTCTATCCCTTCCTCCTCCTGGAGCATGTATTTATTTATCCATTCTTTCCCCCCGACTCTATCTATTTAATTCTTTCATCCATCCACCCATCATCCATCTATCATCCATTCATCATCCATCAATCTGTCCATCCATTCATCATCCATCATCCATCCATCCATTCATCATCCATCATCCATTCATCCATTATCCACACATCATCCATCCATCCATCCATCATTCATCCATCATCCATCTGTCAACCATCCATCCATCCATCATCCATTATCCATTCATCATCCATCCACCATTCATCCATCTATCATCCATCCATCCATCATTCATCCCTCATCCATCTATCCATTATCCATCCACCATCCATCCATCATTCATCCATCTATCATCCAGCCATCCATTATCCATCCAACCATCATCCACCCATCATTCCATCCACCATCCATCCGTCTATCATCCATCCATCATCCACCCATCATGCATCCATCCATCCATCCATCTATCCATCATCCATCCAGGTAACCAAAAGGTACTATGTGTGAAGTGCTGTTCAAGTCAGATAAAAATCATTGCCATTAAAAACAACAAAAGTTGGCTGAGCGTGGTGTCTCACGCTGGTAATCCCAGCACTTTCGGAGGCCAAGGTGGGAGGATCACAAGGTCAGGAGTTCAAGACCGGTCTGACCAACATAGCAAAACCCTGTCTCTACTAAAAATACAAAGAAGTAGCCATGTGTGGTAGTGTGCACCTGTAATCCCAGTTGCAGAGGTTGCAATGAGCTGAGATCATGCCATTGCACCTCAGCAGCCCAACCTGGGCCACAGTGTGAGACTCCATCTCAAAAAAAAAAAAAAAAAATTCTGTGCTCTCATGGAGCATACACTGATTTATCCATTCTTTCCCCCTACTCTATCTAATTCATTCATCCATCCATCCACCTATCCATCCATTCATCTATCTATTTATCTCTCTATGCATCCATCTGTCATCTATTTATCTGCCTATCCATTCATCCATCCACCTGCCTATTTATGCACCTAGCTATGCCTTTGTCTATCTATCCATTCATCTATCCACCTATTCAACTATCTATCTATCTATCTATCTATCTATCTATCTATCTATCTATCTATCTATCTATCATCTGTCCATCCATCATCCATCCATCCATCTCATCCATCCACCCATCTCTTTCTTTTTTCTTTCTCTTTCTTTGTTTCTTTCCTTTCTTTTATCTTTCTCTTTCTTTCTTTCCTTTCTTTTTTTCTTCCCTTCCTTCCTTCCCTCCCTCCCTCTTTTCTTTCCTTCCTTCCTTCCTTTCCTTCTTTCCTTCTTTCTCTTTCTTTCTTTCTTTCTTTCTTTCTTTCTTTCTTTCTTTCTTTCTTTCTTTCTTTC
>NC_045434.1:216249703-216270123 GCF_002776525.5 Piliocolobus tephrosceles
AGACAGAAGCTGTGCATGGACTGATGGGAGACAGAAGCTGTGCATGGGCTGATGGGAGACAGAAGCGGTGCATGGGCCACCACCCCTTCAGAGGCACAGTTGCCACTGGCATGCCTGAGAGTTTGTTTTTAAAAGAATGTCTTTCAGAATTCGTGATGAAGAACCCAAAAGAAAATGCAACAAAAGAAAAAATAGACAAATGGGACTTCCGCACAGTAAAAGAAACTATTAAAATATCAACAGAGTAAGCAGAAAGCCTGCAGAAGGGGAGAAAATATTTGCAAACTGTGCATCTGACAAAGATCTGATTTCCAGAATCTATAAGGAACTTAAATAAGCCAGGAAGCAAAAAAGCTAAATAATCCCATTGAAAAGTGGGCAAAGGACATGAACAGACACTTCTCAAAAGAAGACATAAAGTTTGCCAACAAACACATGAGAAAACGCTCAACATCACTAATCATTAGCGACATGCAAATCAAAACCACAATGAGACAGCATCTCACGCCAGTCAGAATGGCAATTATTAAAAAATAAAAAAATAACAGATGTTGGTGAGGCTTCAGAGAAAAGAGAATGCTTATCCATTGTTAGTCCATGCAAATGAGATCAGCCCCTGTGGAAAGCAGTTGGGAGATTTCTCAAAGGACAAAAAACAGAATTATCATTTGACCCAGCAATCCCATCACTGGGTATATACCCAAAAGAAAACAAATGGTCCTACCAAAAAGACACCTGCACTCAAATGTTTATTGAAGCACTATTCACAATAGCAAAGACATGGAATCAATCTAGGTGCCCATCAGCGCTGTATTGGATAAAGAAAATGGGGTACATATACACCATGGAATACTACACAGCCGTAAAAAATGAAATCGTGTCCTTTGCAGCAACATGAAGGCAGCTGGAATCCATTATCTTAAGCTAATTAATGCAGAAAGAGAAAACCAAACATCACATGTTCCCACCCACAAGGGGGCGCTAAACAGTGGGTCTACCCAGACACAAAAGTGGGAAGTACAGACACTGGGGGTTACTAGACAGGGGAGGGAAGGGGGCAAGGGCGGAAACACTACCTATCAGGTTCTATGTTTGCCACCTGGGGAGTGGGATCATTAGAAGGCCAAACCTCAGCATCACACAATATACTTACGTAAAAAACCTGCATGTGTATCCCCTGCATCCAAACAAAAACCCAGTCTTTCTCTTTCCAAAACCCCAAAGCAAACCCATCAAAAAACTTTCCATGGAAAATACAATCCCTAGACAAACAGCTGTATTTTCAGCGTAGCAGATGCCAGCCTGGGAGACACAGAACTGGTTGCCTTCCACACCTACAGCCAGCCCCAGGCTGCTCAGAAAAGGCCTCTGGACAAGGAGAGGCGGGGACCTGGACCCTTGGTCCCATTGGCCTCTCTGTCAGAGGCTTTGCCTCTGGCCCCAGCTTCTGAGAGGCTGTTTTCCTGAAGAAGGCCATAGTGGTTCTTCTCAGAAACGTTGTTCTCCCTTTAATGATTCAGCATGTGTGCTGAGTGGGGCGCAGGCGGCATGAGTGAGATTGGACGTGGCTAACCTTTAATGCCAGCTGGAAAGCTTAATAAAGGGACGTTCGGCCTGAGCTGAAGTCTCTGCAGCTTAGTGGTGCGCCTGGAGGTGGCTGCTGGAGACCCCATTTGTTCAGCAGCAGCAGGCAGGCCTACCGTCCGCAGCCTCTTCTGGTCGGGTGGGCCACTGGGATGCCGTAGATTGGAGGCCTCCAGGGGCCCTGGCTCTTTGAGCGGCACTGTGGGGTGGGTTGTGCCCTTGCCGTCAGCCTTAGGGAAAAGAGCACTGGATTTGGAGTCTGGAGAGTTCCTGGCAGCTTCCTTCCTCCCCCACTTTCCAGCAGTTTGCTCTGGGGTGAGATTCCTTGGGGTCCTGAGCCTGTTTCCTTACTCATCAGGTATAGTTAAGAGCTACACACTGGCCGGGCGCGGTGGCTCACGCCTGTAATCCCAGCACTTTGGGAGGCTGAGGTGGGCGGATCACAAGGTCAGGAGATCGAGACCATCCTGGCTAACCTGGTGAAACCCCATCTCTACTAAAAATACAAAAAATTAGCCGGGCGAGGTGGCGGGCGCCTGTAGTCCCAGCTACTCAGGAGGCTGAGGCAGGAGAATGGTGTGAACCCGGGAGGCGGAGCTTGCAGTGAGCCGAGATCGCGCCACTGCACTCCAGCCTGGGAGACAGAGCGAGACTCCGTCTCAAAAAAAAAAAGAGCTACACACTTTTTATATGCATGTCCTTTCTGCACAGTGACACCCACAGTCCTGGGGACAGCAGCCATCTCCAGCCTCCTCACCATCTGGCACCCATACCTGCAAGTCCAGGTACAGGATGTCCCTGCGAGGTGTCACTCACTGACTCACTTGTTCATTCATTCAGCATGTTTTTGCTGGGTAGGTGCGTGGTACAGGCCCGACCTGGCATTGGGGCTTCGGAGGGAGTCTCCGGCCGGCAGGCTGCAGGTGGCACACTTGTTGCTGAGCTTTCCGGACTCTGGGACTTGGATGCAGCATCCCAGTTTCAGCCCTCAAGGGCACCTTGCCTTGACCCCCTTTCTTCTCCTTGCCCCCTCTCTCCCGGCCTCCATCTCTCCCTTTTCCTCCCTTTCTTTGGTAGCTTCTGAGTCCCTCCTATGTGCCAGGTGCTATTCTAGGCACTGGGAGGGGGAGGGGTGGCCGAGCAGCAAACAAAACAGAGAAGTCCCCAGTGTCCCTGCTACCAAGAGGGGCCCAGGATTGGGTGGCCCAGGGCCCCACATAGCAGTTCTAGAGTCTGGGCCCAGGGAACGTCACACTTTAAGCAGTGTGGGCCCGTCTTGATCTGCCGTCTTTTCTTGGCTCTTTGTCCTCCGTAATTCACCAACCCCCGGGCTGGCCAGGAGCTCTTCAAGCCCAGATGTCCGTGACTTGTGCGCACTAGAAAATGGGGCATCGCCGTGGAGGGTGAGCCTTTCAGACCTGGGGATGCTGCTGGGTTGAGATGGGGACTTGATGGGAGCGTAGACCCCATATCTCTCTCTGGAGATGTGATTCTGTGGGTCAGTGGAGGAGCCCAGCAGTTCCCTTTGATGCAGATGGTCCCTTGATCACAGCCTGGGAAACATGGGGTGCTGGAGTCTGTTGAGATCGAATCCTAGCCTGCCACTGTGGCTGTGTGGGCTTAGGCAAGCACCAGTCATTGTGGACTGTCTGTGATTTCACCCTATTTTGAAGCTAACAGGTGAGCTTCAGAATCCTTCCCTGGATGCTGGCAGAGGACGTGACATTCCCGGGGCAGAGACAGCCGTTGTTGTTACTTGCCACCCAGCAGGCAGCCCAAGTTTCATGGTCCTCATGGGTCCCCTCTGCCTCTAAACCCCATGGCTGTGATACTGAGAGGCCCAGGTGGACGCTGCACATGTAGGGGGTCTGTGTCCCAGCCAAGGACGCCATCTGAGGAACCCTGTCTTGCTGAGTGGACTACAAGCACACTGCCTGGCCTTTGCCCTTGACGGGGACGTTATCTTTATTACACTGGAGTCCAAACAAGCCTGCCTCTGCCCTGGAGGGAGAGAGCCTCTATCTTCCAAGGGTGTTCACTATTCAAACATTCTTGGAAAGATAGTCTGGGGCAAACACTGTAGATGGCTGTGTCCAAGATGAGCAGAACCACCAGTGACCCAGGGGACCGTGTCTCGGGAGCAAGTGACTCAGCCCTGCTGAGCTTGTTCCCTTGTCTGTAGGAGGGGACACAATAGTGGTGTCCATCCCCAGAAGGTCACTCCATTACCTGCTCCATTATCCCCTCTAGTCCCTGCCCCACCCCCTGGCCCATCCAGGGGTGGGGATGGGGAAGCTGGGGGAGGAGCAGGGCTTTGCAGATTTGGGCGGTTCCATCCATTTCTTGTGCTTTTGTAAACGCTGCTGCTTGTTTGGGGCTGGCTACTGCTTCTAGCCCTGGTGAGCCAGGGCCCCTGCTTCTGGTGCTGCACCCTGGCCTCCTGAGGTGCCCCTGGCTCACAAGGCCTTCCCCAGGGAGGTGTGACAGATGACTATGGAGTGACCCTCCCAGCTGCTCGCAGAGCTGACAGCTGAGAGACTCTCAGAAGTGCCTTTCCTGTTTCATTGTCTATCACTTATGTACAGCAATCTAAATTCCTAGCTGTTAATGAAAGATTATAGATGTGTTAAAAATATCCCCCAAACCTCTCTTCTTTGCACTTGGATTGTTAATTAAATTCCCAAGCTGCATCATTTTCAGGTTTTAATGAACGGCACAGGGTGCCGCATTGGCATGTTGGCCTTGCGCGTAGCACCCTCCCTCGGCCCCTCTCGGGAAACTCTTAGAACAGGTGTCTGAGTGGAGGATCCCAAGGGCCCAACAGGGCTGATGGGCTCCCATGAACCTCCTCTGGAGGGTGACAGGGGTTGCTTTGCAGGTGCGGCTGCCAGGTGGGGACTTGGAGAGACACTTGTCCTCATCAGAGTTTGTGTGTTGTTGGTGATCAGGTCCTTGTCCTTAGGGGCTGGGGCTGCAGGCCGGCCATGCCAGGAGCGTTTTGTCAGCCTTCTGGTGCCGCACTTGCAGTTTGGGAAGCTGCTAGCACCTGAGCTGGGCTTCCTGGCTGAGGACATTGTGCAAACAATGTCCCTTAGGCAGGGAGCCGTTCAGTGCGGATCATGGTGCACTGCGCTTTCTCTATGAAATTAGAATGATCATAGAAGTAACAAAGCAATAGTATCAGCTTCAGCTCATTTCAGCTCCATGAACCTTTGCAGAGCACCTATGATGTGCTGGGCACCTTGCCGAGTGCCTGGGATCTGAAGAGCCTTGTGGCAAGACGTGGGTGGGTTTAGCTTCTAAGGTCTACATAGGTAAAAAAAAAAAAAAAATTACAGACTAAAAATCACTCTGAACTTGCTGCCAGATCTCGATGCAGGCCCTTGGAAGTGCAGGGCCTGAGGATTTTCTCTTTCATTCCTCTTTGTCTTCCAGCTGTGGCTTCCCTGCAGAAGGACAGTGGAGGCCAACGTCTGGTTTGGAGTCACGGCTGTGAGGGCAGCTAATACAGAGATGGCTGTTATTTTCCCCACCCTGCAGCCCCAAGCCTATGCAGTTGAGTTCTTAGAAGTTACATTTCCATATTAGGCCAGAGGCTTATCCAGGCACAAAGTTCAGGAGAGAGTGGGGAGAGTTAGCATAGGTTTAGGTGCCCTGCAGGAGGAGGCAGCCTGGGAGGGGGAGTTAGAATGAAGATTCAGGGTCTTGCGGAGAGAGTGGAGCTAGACACAGCTTCTGGGGTACACAGAGAGGCATCTGGCCCCACCCTGGGCTTGGGAAGACTTCCAGGAGGAGATGGCATGCTGTTTCCTAAGGGTCATATTTCCTGTTTAGGAGGATAATGAATCGATTTGGAGCCAGAATGAAAGGAAGTAAACATCTAGGTACATTTGGGTGCCTCGTCTGCTGTAGATGAACACAGACTGTGAACACTGTGTCCTCAGTGCCTAGCAAAACACGACTGCCTAATAAATATTTGTGGAATGAATGAAAGACCATTAATTATTTTCTACTTTGAAAAGAAGACTTTAACTCTCCTTTTCCAAATTCAGTGGTTCATAAGCATTGTCAGCATCTGGGGTGTCAGAGCTACCAGGAAAAAGCCCAGCAGCAGAGGCAGCTGCAGGAGCAAGGAGCAGGGGAACACGGAGAATGTCTGCTGGGGGTTCCTGAGCCTGGCCATGGCTGCGTGCCGGCCTCCTTGCCTGCAACAAGGCTGCAGGTGAGCAGAAAAGTGAGATTGACTGCTACGGGCAGCTGCCCATCATGGGTCCAGCCCAAAGCCTCTCACACCCTAAGCACCATATTTTGCCCCGTCACCCCAGGGGACATCTGGCAATACTTGGAGACATTTTGGTTGTTACAAGGGGTAGGCTTCGAGGTTAGAGGTGAGAGATATTGTTAAACATTCTACCATGCAGAGGTGGCCCACGCCCGCCACCTGACCTGAAAGATTTGTCCCACCCAATATATCAATAGTGACGAGGCTGAGGATGCTGCACCAATGCTGCTATGGGTGTGAGAGGCTTTGGGCTGGACCCGTGGTGGGCAGCTGCCCATGGCAGTCAGTCTCACTTTTCTGCACACCCGCAGCCTTGTTGCAGGCAAGGAGGCCGGCACACAGCCATGGTTAGGCTCAGGAGCCCCCAGCAGACAGTCTCCATGTTCCCCTGCCCCTTGCTCCTGCAGCTGCCTCTGCTGGACTTTTTCCTGGTAGCCCTGATATCCTAGATGCTGACAGACTGCAGGGAGGCCCCGTCATGCCTGACTGGCTAGGGACCCTGTCCTGGGCTCTGAGAATTCAGCGCTTGGCTTTAGAAAGCAGTTTGTTCCTTTTTCTCTCACATTCCCGGGATGCAGCCCAGCCTGAGGCCCTAGGAACAGGGGAGGGCAGGGTCATCTGCAGAGCAAAGCGTTCGCGTCCCGCCCCGCTTATGCCCTTCTAGTGGTTGCCCAGCACAGATGATCAAGTCCAGGGTGGCCACAGTCAGGGCAGGGTCTGTGGACTCCCTAGGTCTCCCTGACTCTCAGGCCTCACTCTCCCTCAGCTCTGAGGACCACATGGCCTTGTGGAGCCAGAACCAGGGAAGGGAGGGAGGGTGGAATGTCCTCCATCCTGCTGCTGGATGCTCCAGCCACTGCCTGGATACACCACATATACCTGTCTCCACCGCTGGACTTCTCTGCCCTCCTCCTCTGGATAATGCCACCCCAAGTCCTTGTGCTTCAAGCTCCCTCCAGAGCCCTCCCATCCCCAGCCCATGCTCAATCTCCCTTGCCATCCTGTGGCACTAATGGGGCACATGGCAAGGTTCGGTCTTCAGATGACCTCTCCCTGGAAGCACCGCCTCCTTAACTAGCTGCAAGCCGCGGGATGGCAGAGCCACGTGCCCCTCCCAGAGACTCACGCGTGCAGTGAGTATAATGTGTTGAGGACGCTTTGCACGCCAGGTCCCCTGCCAAGTGCTCTGCCTGTGTGGTCACGACAGTCTCATGAATGATGATGCTGTCATCTTGACTGTTTTCCATATGAGAAGCAGAGGCTTGGTGAGGAGAAGAAACTGCTACCGATCGTGCGGTAGAAAGGGGCACCTCATCCAGCATGCATCCCGGGAACAGCTGTGGGCATGCGGTGGGCACTCAAAGAAGACTTGGCCATGTGAGATGATGCTGATGTGACCAGAGCTAAGGGGGCACCCCGTGACCCCAGGCAGGTGGCAATCGTGCGAGGTCCAGGAAAATGTTGCTCGAATTTCTCAGCGTCTCTGTTTTTTTTCCTCTTCATGTTGCGATACTTTCTAGGTTGCAAAGTTGGCAGCAGGGTGGAGGGGACAGAGGCACGTGTTTCTCTGTCTCCCAGAGGTGGATGCCTCTGGGGCCCCCAGCCTGCTGGGGGCTGAGCCACTGTGCCACCATCTGTGCTGCTCGTGGCTGAACAACTCAAAACATACTGACCGTGGCTCATATTCTGGGCTTCGAGTCGTCTCTGTTTTACAGCGTGTGTCTGACGCACTGCTCAGGGATTAATTAGCTGCTGCTCAGTGAGCACTTAGGCTGAGAGATGGGCTCGATTCCATGCTAATATGGCCAGGGAACTGTGGCGCCCAGCCCCAGGGGCAAAGGAGGACAAAGGAGGACAGCTACTGACCCAGAGGTTGGGAAGGGAAGCAGTGTCGCTGCCTGGCCAGGCTGGACAAGAACGGCACTCTCTGCCAGGCTGGGAGCCACAGACCTAAGGGGCTGCTGTGTCCCAGCTGCCTCTGCAGAGGATGTTCCTCTTGTTTAATGCCAGAAATGATTTTCCCCTCTGTTTGAGAGGTTCTTCCCAGCACAGCCAACACGAGGAGCCACAGAGTAAAAGCATGTTCCATCTTGCTGGGGTCACAGGTGAGCCAGCCTCAGCTTCTGGCTCACTCTCCTGCAGCTCACAGCTTCACTTATCAGCCTGGAATGTTTGGGCTAATGTGGGCTGACCAGGCACAGGCATGCGAGGGCCTTTGGGTCTTATGTGTGCAAAAGCACTAGAAGAATCGTACAATTTAGGGCTGATAAGGCCCAAGGAAAGTGATCCAACTCTCCCATTGCACAGATGAGAAAAGCAAAGTCCCAAGAAGGGAGAAGGACTGCCCAGGGTCAGCAGTGGGTGGGAAACTTGAGATTAGAGATCAGGATTCACGGGATCCAGCAACCCCGCTTCTGGGTGTAAATCTAAGGGAAATGAGGCCAATATGTCCAAGAGATAGGTGCACCCTCATGTTTGTTGCCACGCCGTTCACAATAGACAAGATATGGAAACAACCTAAGTGTCATCAACAGATGAGTAGATAAGGAAAATGGGGTAGAGACACACAATGGAGTACTATTCAGCCATAAAAAAGAGGGAGGCCAAGGCAGGTGGATCACTTGAGCCCAG
Source organism: Piliocolobus tephrosceles (assembly GCF_002776525.5). Lineage (NCBI taxonomy): Eukaryota > Metazoa > Chordata > Mammalia > Primates > Cercopithecidae > Piliocolobus > Piliocolobus tephrosceles. The sequence continues at coordinate 216,258,201 of NC_045434.1, forward strand.
GAGTTCAAGACCAGCCTAGGCAACACAGTGAAGCCCCCTCTCTATTAAAAATACACAAATTAGCCAGGTGTAGTGGTGCATTCCTATAGTCCCAGCTACTTGGGAGGCTGAGGTGGGAAGGATTACCTGAGCCTGGGAAGTTGTATTAGTCTGTTCTCATGCTGCTAATAAAGACGTACCTGAGACTGGGTTATTTATAAAGGAAAGAGGTTTAATGGACTCACAGTTCCACATGGCTAGGGCAGAAGGCAAGGGACAAGCAAAGGCACGTCTTACATGGCAGCAGGCAAGCGAGTGTGTGCGGGGGAACTGCCCTTTATAAAACATCAGATCTCATGAAACTTATTCACTACCATGAGAACAGTATGGGAGAACTGCACCTATGATTCAATTATCTCCACCTGGCTCTGCCCTTGACACGGGATGATTACAATTCAAGGTGAGATTTGGCTGGGGACACAGCCAAACCAGGAACAATGCTTTGCATCCTTCAATCCAATCAAGTTGACACTCACTATTAACCATCACAGCAGTTGAGGTAGGAGCAAGCCAAGATTATGCCACTGCGCTCCAACCTGGGCTAAGGGAGTGAGAGACCCTGTCTCAAAACAAACAAACAAACAACAAAAAAGAGGGAAATCCTGTCATTTTCAACAGCATGGATGAACCTGAGGACATTATGTGAAGTGAAGCAGGAGACAAATACAGAGAGACAAATACCTTATGATCTTGCTTATATATGTGGAATCTAAAACAATTGAACTCATAGAAGCAGAGTAGAATGGTGGTTACCAGGGGCTGGGAGGAGGAGAGATGTTTGGGGAGGATTTGGTCAAAGAACATAGAATTTCAGTTACAAGAGAGGAATGAGTTCAAGAGATCGATTACATAACATGGTGATTATAGTTAACAATAACCTATTGCAGTCTTGAAGATGTGCTAAGAGAGTAGATGTTAAGTGTTTTCACCAGAAAATAATGATAAGCCTGTGAGGTGATACATGTGTTAATTAGCTCAATTTAGCCATTTCACAGTGTCTGCATATTTTAAAACAACATGTTGTACAGGATAAATATACACAATCTTTTTGGTCAAAACAACAACGACTCAGGAGTCACAGTTTCCAGTGTGTGCTTATGGCCGGCTGCCCAGCTCTGAGCTGGCTGGCTAGAGTCCATGCCAGGGCTGGTACCACAGTGAGGTAGGTGGGGCACCGAAGGGGTAGCATTTAAAGAGGAATTACTCTCAGGGACCTGGAAGGGCCTGCCTCACCCAACTCTAGTCCCGACCCTGGTCCGTGCAAGTGAAGGAAGCATGCAAGCTGGGGGTTGCTCAGTCAGCCCCCAGGCACTCCAAACTCCCCCTTGGTGAGACAGGACTTGACCTGGGGTGCTGGCACTGCCTAGAGTCTATGCATATCATGAAATATGCCAAAATGAATCTCAACACAACTCATTGTAAATCTCCTTTAAAAATACGCAAGAATGGCCGGGAGCGGTTGCTCACGCTGTAATCTCAGCACTTTGGGAGGCTGAGGCGGGCGGATCACCTGAGGTCAGGAGTTCAAAACCAGCCTGGCCAACATGGCAAAACTCCTCCATCTCTACTGAAAAATTACAAAAATTAGCCTCGGACCACTGCACTCCATTATGGGCAACAGAGCGAGACTCTATCTTAAAAAAAAAAAAAAGAAATATATATATGATACAGGCTGGGCACAGTGGCTCACACCAATAAATCACAGCACTTTGGGAGGCTGGGGCGGGAGGATCCTTGAGCTCAGGAGTGTGTGACCAGCCTGGGCAACATCGTGAGACCTCATATCTATTTTTTGAAATATATACATGAAACACATCTTTACCGCTATTCCCTTCATCCAGGGATTCAGACAGTGTCCCCCAGGCCCACTTGCTCCCTTTCCTGCTTCAGCTGTGCTCCTTTCTGTTGACCTGATTTTCTTGTTGACTGTGCCTTCATGGTGGCAATATGTGGCCGCAGTTCCAGCCACACCTTCCTCCAGACCTCTCTCCCAGCAGCCCCTGCAAAAGTCCCATGGCATTTATTTGTTCAGCTTGGATCACATGCCCATCGCTGGACCAATCACTATGGCCAGAGAAATGCACTGGTCTGATTGGTCAGTTTTGAATCACATGTCCCTTCCTGGGATCAGGGTGGGAGAGGACACCAACCAAACTGAATGTCTAGGGGTGGGGAGGGGCATTCCCAGGATAAATCAGAGAATACTCATCAAAAGGGAGGGGCAAGAACAAAGCAGACAGAAGATGCAGTGAGCACCCAGGGCAGTACCACCAACCAAGAAAGACCAAAGCCCTCCAGATAAACACACCCCACTGTGCTTCTGAATCTGTGGGTCCTTGTCCACACCCCACGCACCTGAGTTTTCTGACCCCATCCCTGGGTACAGTTCAAATTTAAATACCAGTTCAATCCAATCTGGTAGAATTGACTATAGCTAATTTAGTCCTGAAAGTGAAATTTCAAAGTGGCATTTAATTTAGACTAATTATCATGATTTCCAGTGGTCTTGCAGGTATTCATTGTTTAAAAACACTTAATGAGACTTAATCAGTTCATCTAAACAAACCACAGGCCAGGAGCGATTTGTTGACACCACAGTCAGACAACTCTGGGTGCCTGCCGGGGCAAGGCACAGATACAGATTGGGAGGGGATGGGTGGGGAAAGGCTACTTGGCTTGGTCTCACCTCCAGAGAACCCCTGTGAGTGATTTTTCATGACCGTCTACCTCCACCCACCTCTGGGGTTCTTAGATTTGAAAGGAACATTGCCACATTTTCACTTTGTCCTCTGGCCACTGAGCTGAGCCCTTGGCCCCTACCTCCTCCTTCCCAAGCTCGGGAGAGTTTCCGGGGCTTCTGAAGAGAATCTTGTGATTCTCATCCTGTCTGCTCATATTCTACCCTTTGATGGATGGTGAGCTCAGATCCTGGGGTGGAGTGAGAGTGTGACTTCTGTCTGGTCAGGCTGGTTTTCAGGCCTCCTGACCCCAGGCTCTGTCCACCATCTTTCAAGGTTGTACCAGTGAAATCCCCCTTTCCTCCAATGCTCTGTCCTGGGCTGTGCTGTCACTGAAGTGTTGTGGTGTTGGGTGTTGGGATCCAACAGCCTCTGACTCTGAGTAGCTAGGTGACTTTGGACACGAGTTTTCACCCCTCTAAATGGTGCATCACATACAATGTGGGTATAGAACGGGCAGCCACGGGGGCCCTTTGGGAGGACTGGGCTAGGGCAGGGGACGTGTTGTCTGCATAGTGGTGGCCCAGCGCCCATGTCCATGTTAGATATTATTATCGTTATTATTAGATCTGCAACATTTATTATTTCAGTTCTAATGATGGGCAGGCATCTCGCCAAGTTCTGTGCATGCAAAGACACACACACTGTCTCTGCCTGTGAGGAGACAAGTGAATAGACAGGTACGATCCAGGGTGATGTTAGCTTTTATAGCTATCTTGCTTCAAACGCGATTAAGGCGGTCCGTTTTATCTTGACATACCTTCGGCTGTGTCAAGCGCTTGGACCGTGATGAGCCCAGGTGCTGTGAGAACACTGAGATAGGCCGAATCTCTTGGTGGAGAGAAGTCAGGGTAGGCTTCCTGGAGGAGGTACTGATGAGTGTCTCTCCTGCCGTGAGAAGCCACTCTTCCCTGCTCCCACTGGGATGAGGGGCTGGAGCTCTTTAGGCTGCAGCCTGAGCCTGTTTCAGCTCCGGGTTGTGTGAAATCATCATGGGCTCGGGAGCGTGGGACACCTCTAGCTGTGGCCCCATCTCCCGGAGCAGCCATGCCTCCTACTGACCTTACGGTCCCCCTTGCAGTGGGAACTCGGGCACGTAGGGTCCCCAGGGAGCAGGGGTTTGGCCCGTGAACTGATGGACGTGTGGGGCCTGCACTGTCAGGGGAAGGAGAGCTCCTACCTTAGGGAATGGGGAGAGAGGATGTGCTGGGGGAGTCTAGGAACAAACAAATCAGGGGGCTGGGCTCTGACCCTAGGCCAAGTGCAGAGAAGGTTGTGAGACCACTTGAGGTCACTGCCAGAAGCAACACCACTGCTGCCTCTTTCTGGGTTTCTGAGGGGGACAGATCTGGGATTGCATCTTGGCCAGCCCTGGGCACCGTTCCTAGCCTGTGTGGACCTTTGTTTGCCTCTTTAAAGTGGGGAGAATTGTACCTATTTCTTAGGATCCTTGTGAGATAATCCAAGAAAGATGTCTTTCCGGGGCCAGCACCTGGGGATTTTCAGGGGGGCTTCCTCCTGCCCACCGTCTAGCTGACACTTCCCCTCAAGCTCTTTGAGTGACTCCTATTCACCCCTCAGCCTTCTGAAACCGCTGACCAAGAAGTCGGCCTCCCACCCACCAACCAAGGGGGTTTTTAATGCCCCGAATGAAACAGCTCAGTTTCCAGGCAGGTTTCTGCCTCTCTTAGCTCAGAGTATCCCCGGAGCATTGAGCTGTCTTTGGAGTCTAGGTCTTGCTCCTCCTCCAGCCTTGAGCGTAGCCCAGGCTTTGGTGACCATGAAGCCACAGGTGTGGTCCGATTGTGCCTGTCTCCTTCTAGAGCTGGGGCTCCGCGGCTGGTTGCTTATGTGTTGTTCTTTTGTGAACCGGTGTTGGCTTTGGTTTGTGCCCTGGTGGTGGCAGTAGCCACTGTCGCAGGAGCGGCAGCGGCGCCCAGTGGAAGATTCCACGGATGTGGAGGTGGTGTCTTGTGTCGGCGGTGGGGGCTCCAATGGCCCCTTTGTCTTCCCAATGGCCTGGCTTCTCCACACACTCACTCCCACCCGTGCACCCAGCTCCTCAGGGACCGCTGCGGCACAGAGACGACCTCTGACTCTGCCCTTAGCTTTCCTTCCACTTGAGCGGCCGGTCAGGCTCCCAGGAGCAATCAGTCAGTCTCTGGGCGAGGCGGGCGGCAGATGCAGAGTCGGTATTAACGATCGCAGAATTATTTCTTGGCCAAAGAGGCTGGGGACAGAGTGTGTCGCCAGGGCAATTCTGGTTGGCTAATTGGGCAATTTAAAACATTTGGTTTGAAAGGCCGGCCACTCTGCCCGCTCTGGGAACCCAGCAGTTTAGGAGATGGATGTGTGTTCACGCAGTGGTGGCGGGTCCTTCTGGGAGTCACACGTCAGGACTAGGGGCAGACAGGGTGGCCGTCCCAGCCCTGCGTCCCCTCTGTCACCATGGTGACCATGGAGATAACTTTCTCTCGTCTGCGCCTCTCCTCATCACAGAAACGGGCTGTGGGACTAGGGGACTTCTTGGGTCCTGTTCAAAGCTGAATTTCCTAATCAGCTCCTGCTGCTACCTCTGTACTTCTTCTGAATGTGTATTTGAAACCATAGTTTATTACAGACACTGCTGGGCTTTGGTGTGGGGACTAGTTTTTTTTTTTTTTTGAGTTGGAGTCTTACTTTGTTGCCCAGACTGGAGTGCAGTGGTGCGATCTTGGCTCACTGCAACCTCCACCTTCTGGGTTCAAGCAATTCTCCTGCTTCAGCCTCCCGAGCAGCTGACACCACAGGATGTGCCACCACACCCGGCTAATTTTTATATTTTTATTAGAGACAGGGTTTCACCATATTGACCAGGTTGGTCTTGAACTCCTGACCTCGTGATCCACCTGCCTCAGCCTCCCAAAGTGCTGGGACTACAGGCGTGGGGACTGTTTTTAAGATGTTCACACTAGACCTGGGCTGGGACTTCGACCAGGAGGTGCTCACCCCTCCTGGAAGGAGAGCTGCCGGTAGTGTCTCCTACATTGAAAGGTGAGGTCCCAGGTCCTCCCGGGGCTGGGACTGTTCTCTTTGCCAGCTGTGATCCTGTCTCCAGATGTGGCATCCGGGGCCAGCATTGGGAATCATTGTGGCTGCAGGAAGTTAGAGGTTCGGAGTCAGGGCCATTGCGCCTGGGTCTTCCTAAGGCTGGCGTTGGGTGGGTAGAGAGAGGCTCCCTTGAGCAGACCCTAAGAGGTTGGCACTGATGAATATGACTTCCAGAGCTAAAATACGGCTGGAGACCCCATTTCCATATCCCTATCGAAGATGACCCGCTCCTGGCCTCCTTGGAATTCAGGGAATGCTGCCCGAGCCGCCTCCTGGCGTTGCTTTTCTGAGATTCTCCTTTTAGCTGACCTTTCTGCTTTGAAATTGCTGACCACAGAGCACGTCACACCCGAGGTTAGGACATTGCTTCACTTCATTCTTTGCTGGGGAAATAAAACAAACCCAAACCTCCTCAATAGCAGGGCCCGCACCCTGACGACTCGGCCACAACCCAGTGGCCATGCTCACGGGATATTCATCCTGATCTTTCCAGAGGAAAATCGAAGGGAAAAAGGTTTACTCTCCTCCTTCTAGAAGGGAGGAAGGTTTATTCTCTCCTTTCCCAGGAGGGCTGCTGTTTCTCCAAAGAAGTCTCCCCCTTGACTCGGGAAAGAAGGCTCAAAGCTGGGGTCCCCTGTGGGAGCCCTGGCCCTGTAGTGCTGGGGAGGGGCAGACGGGGGCTTTGAGCAGAGCCAGGAATGCACTTCTCTTGAGAGACCGTTTGCTCCTCTCTGGCTCCTGTCTGGGGAAGAGGACCGTTTGCTCCTGTTTGCTCCTGTCTGGGGAAGAGCACCCGAGAGATCACCTTCTGCAAATCCCCCCTCCAGTCCAGGGCCAGCCCGAGGCAGGCTCTGCCAGGGTGTTCTGAGGATGAGTCAATTCTGGGCTGAAGTGTATCCCACAGGAGGCAGGGGAATGTGTGTTTCCAGAGAAGAGTTGGGTGGGGCTAAGTGAGAGGGGGATGAACGAGGGCTTCTGGGATCGCCAGGACTCAGCCAGACCTGGACTTTAATCCTGGCTGCACCCAGCATGTGGGAGATGCTGGGCCAGCTGAGGAAGCTTGCGGACCCTTGGTTTTCTAACTAGAAAACTGGGGACAAACTCTTCTCCATAGACCCATGGGGAGTAATCCATGAATGCACAAGGCATGCTCCTATTGGGATGAATAACGACCCCCAAAACTGTCCATATCCTCATCCCTAGAACCTATGAGAGTTACGTTATCAGGCAAAAGGGAATTTGCAGATGTGATCCCATGATGGGAGATTATCCTGGACTATCCAGGTGGGACTGATATCATCACAGTGATCCATACAACAGAGAGGAAGGAAGGACAGATAGAGGAGACACCTCCTTTGTCTAAGTGATCATGGAAGCGGAGATAGGAATGATGTGGCCACAAGCCAAGGAATGCAGGCAGCCTCCAGAAGCTGGAAGAGACAGGAACAGATTCTCCCCACTCCTAGAGCCCCCCAAATCTCTAACTCTGCTGATGTCTTGATTTTAGCTCCATACAACTGATTTCAGACTTCTGATCTCTAGAACTGTAAGAGAATAAGTATGGGTTGTCTCAAGCCACTAGGTTTATGGTAATTTGTTGCAGCAGCAACAGAAAACTAATTCAGGCTATTGGTTGTTGTTCGGAGTGCAGAATAGCTGGTACAAGCTCTAGTTCTGAGGACCAATGGCCCTGGATGAGAGTCTTGGTCTGTGTGACCATGAGAATATTACCTAACCTATCTGTGCCTTGGTTTTTCCATCTGTAAGGTGGGGATGAGAATACACCCCAGCTCATGTCATTGTTAGTGTTATGTCTGACACGTGTGGAGAACTTCTTGAATGCTTTCGTTTAGATTTTTTTTCTTTGTGCTTTTAAGTTCAGGGGTATGTTGCTGGATGTGCTGGTTTGTTACCTAGGTAAATGTGTGCCATGGTGGTTTACTGCACAGATCATCCCATCACCTAGGTATTAAACCCAGTTTCTATTAGGTATTCTTCCTGATGCTCTCCCTCCCCACACCCCAACAAACTCCAGTGTGTGCTGTTCTCCTCCATGTGTCCATGTGTTCTCATCCATCAGCTCCCACTTATAAGTGAGAATATGTGGTGTTTGGTTTTCTGTTCCTGCATTAGTTTGCTGAGGATAACGGCTTCCAACTCCATTCATGTCCCTTCAAAGGACATGATCTTGTTCCTTTTTATGGCTGCATAGTTTTCCATGGTGTATATGTGCCACATTTTCTTTATCCTGTCTATCATTGATGGGCATTTGGGTTGATTCCATGACTCTGCTATTGTCAGTAGTGCTGCAGTGAACATATGTGTGCACGTATCTTTATAATAGAATGATTTATATTCCTTTGGGTAGATACCCAGTAATGGGATTGCTGTGTCAAATGGTATTTCTGGTTCTAGATCTTTGGGGAATCGCCACACTGTCGTTCACAATCGTTGAACTAATTTACACTCACACTAACAGTGTAAAAGTGTTCCTTTTCCCCCACAACCTTGCCAGCATCTGTTGCTTTCTAATTTTTTAATAATGGCCATTCTGATTGGTATCTCATTGAGTGAGATGGTATCTCATTGTGGTTTTGATTTGGATTTCTCTAATGGTTAGTGATGTTGAGGTTTTTGTTTTTTCATATAATTATTGATCGCCTATATGTCTTATTTGGAAAAGTGTCTGTATATAGAGATTACTACTGTCTACATTTAGATCGAGACCTAGAACCAGAGGCCTGGTCTTTTCCCGGCTCAGGACACAGGGTCTCCATGAAGATGTTGCGGATAAATTCTTATTGGAGGGTGGAGGGAGGTGGCAGGTCTAGTTCATGGTCCTCAGGTGACAGATGGGGAACCCAAGACCAGAGCTGGAGCTTCCAGGATAGCCCAGCCTGTTAAAGTCAGTGGGCTCCACGGTGTGCCAAGTCCCAGGGTGGTGGTGTCTGGACATACTTGGCTACCTCTAGATGCTACTGTGCATGTGACTGAAGGGGGACAGCCATCTTCAGGCAGCTGTGGGGTTAGTGACATGGCTCTTGGAGGCCTGAGATGCTCACCTGTTAAAGCCCAGCTCCGACTTCTCACCTCTGCTGTGTCACCTCCTGCCCGTGGCTGGCCAGCACTCTCCCACCTAAGACAGATGAGCAAGTCTGTTCCTCAGATTAATATGGCTTTCCCGTGACATTGAGCCGTGATTTTGCTACCATGAGTTGGATTGGTGTGAACCGTGGCCTACCCAGAGTCAGGGAAATGAGTTAAAAACGCTTTTTCAGAAACATTCCCTACCCGAGAAGAGTCTACAGTTCATCTCAGAGATTCTTTGTTGCATTGATCTGGGCCCACACTCTTGAGGCCTCAAGTATCACTTTCAGTTGTTTAACTCTAAAAGGGAGCTGTAAAACATCGCCAGAGAGGAGTCTTGCATGTTAAGAGTGGGGAGATAAATCAAGGGAGGGAGCGTCATGAGAGGCCAAGTGCAAAAAGCGCATTTTCAGAAATCGAAACGAGACAGACACTCGCAGCTTCAGACTGGCATCCCCGGGAGTCTGGGTGGGGTGTCAGAGCATCCCGGAGGAACTCCAGCCCTCAGCAATAATAGAGCGCTAAGCCCCCAGCGTGCGATTTCCAGGTGCCCGCAGAATCCAGCCCTCAGCGATAACGGAGCGCTAAGCCCCAGGCGTGCGATTTCTGGGTCCCGCAGAAGCACATTTCCTTCTTACTCCCGCGCTTGACTCCTTCAAGGTCAGGTGCTGTTACCTCCGCTGTTCAGCTGCAGCCAGGATTCAAGGAGCAAAGCGACTTGCCCAGTCACATCCCGTGCGACTCTGGGGACATGCATGGAGTCACCCCAGCCCTCCTGAGCCTTAGTCCTTCTCTGGTTCCATTCTGATTTTCAAAGAGTGGAATACACAAATAGGAGGGGTTCCTAGGCGGCCCACGTCCTCTGGGGGTGCGGTAGGAGGAGCGTGTGAAGGATGGCAGAGTCTGGGACAGAACCAGGCCCCCAGGTGCTGGCCTGGTGGTCACATGGAGGGCCGGCTGCCTCATCTTAGGTCTTCTCTGTGGAGGGCGACAAGGATGTCCCTGGGGAAGATACAGGCAGCACAAAGATAAGGATTTGGGAAGCAGCGTTTATTCGTATCTGAGTCTGGTCTATTCTTGGATCCCTGGCCCTATCTGCACCTGCTACATCACAGGTGCTGTTGTAGGGGCAGGGGAGGCAGCTGTGGGTAAGACCATGTCCTGCCCTTGCTGAGCTCACCCTGTGGACTTCCCAGCAGCCTGGTTCGGAGACAAGGAACAGAGTGAGGGCCTGGCCAGTTCTCAGTTGCCAGAGGGCAAAGGCACACTGTGGGAAAGAGAGCAGGTAGACCAGAAGGACAGACCACTGCCTTCAGAATCAAACTCAGCCCGTCACCGGAGGCTTCCGGCCATCAGCCACGGCAGGAAGTAAGAAGCAGGCTGGGGATACGAGGGATTGTTCTGGTTTTAACCTGCCCTTTATGACTCCTTGAGGGCACAGACAGTGTCCTACACAGGCCGCATGGCAGTTCGCAAGGTTCTCACCGCTGAGTGCCGCCACTCAGAGTGAACCTAGGAGCCTGACTTGCCTGGGATGCTGCTGCCTGCTTGCCCATTTGAACACCTTCTGGTCCATCATCTTGATCTACGGTATGACCTTGGCCTTGGTTTCCCCATCTGTGAAGGAGAAGGCTGCCCTACATGCCCCCCAAGGGCTCTCCTTGCTGGACAAAGATTCCCCACTCGTGCCAGACACCTGCTTTACGACCAGCTGTGCGGGAGCTGTGGCACGGTGCCTTCGCTGGCAGAGGACAGTGCGGTATTTACCTGATGATGGGCTCCTGGGTTCCTTTTCTCCCCACTGTGTCTGGCAATAATGATGGGGCGCCCAGGAGTGCCAGAGCCATTTTACTTTGATTTTATTTCTTCCTGAAGTTCAATACTTTCCAAAGCACGTCTGTGTGGTAATGCTATTTTCCTGGCAGGAATGCATTTATTGAAGCTGTCAGTCACCCCAGGCTCCTCCATCTCGGCTCTGCGGCAGGCCTGACGAGTGATGCGGCCATCTATAATTTAAAGGCTGATAGACCCAAATTGCCCACGCAGACCTTGCCGGTGGCACAAGTTAAGGACAAGTTCTCTGCAAATTGGTTGCCTAGTAGTTTCGTGGCCCTAAGTGACTGAGTTTTCTCTCCTGGCCAGTTTCCCTCAAAGGGCTGGCTGAGACTCTCCAAGATTGTTCTCGTCAGTCTGAACTGCCATGGCGTGAGGGCCCTGGGAGAGGGACCTACAGCCGACCCTGTTTTGATAGAAAATGAGGGGATGGGACCCTGATGAGGGAGGTCAGGGCTGGGGGTTGTGACTCAGAGCAGGTCACAGAAAGATCACAGGTTTGAGAGCCAGGCAGGCTTAGGTTCGAATCGGGTCTGCCGCTTCTCAGCAGTGAGCTTCAGACTCCATCTGTGATAGGGTTGGTGGTTCCCACGCTTACAGGCAGTTGTGGAAACTACAAGGGGAAGGGCGGGGCACAGGGCTTGGACACCGTGGGTCCCTTGTCTGATGACTCATCGTGCCCAGGGTCTCTGGACTCTAGGCCTGGGGGGGAGGCAGTGTCAGCCCTCACAGTGGAGGAGTTCTCCCTTCTCGCTAAGTCCTGGGGCCGACGTTCGTGTTATTGGATGTTCTACACTGAGCACCTTCTCTCTCCTCCACTGAAGTCTCCATCTCTTCTGAAGATGTGTCTATTTCCTGTGCTTTATACACTCCAACCAAGCTAGAGGATTTCTGCTTAAAACACTTATGGGCTGTATGCTAAGGTGGGCAGCCATAGGGGTTTAAAGAGTACTTATAATGGCTTGTTTTGATAAATAGACTAAATTTTTCCTATTAATTTGTTGGTCTATGAACTTTCAGGCTTTTTCAGGTCTGCTTCATTTTCTTTCTTTCCTTTCTCTTTCTTTCTCCTTCCTTCCTTCCTTCCTTCCTTCCTTCCTTCCTTCCTTCCTTCCTTCCTTCCTTCCTTCCTTCCT